>NC_089879.1:20020000-20297500 GCF_040182565.1 Anser cygnoides
TTACAGGCCATTGTCATAACAGAGGAAAAGCTTTTGTAATAGGCTCAGCTGGAAGGCCAATAAATTGTGATTACAAGGCTTGACCTCACAGTCTACCCCTCTCTGTGGCAAAGGGAAGCTGTCCAAGCTACAGCTGCTTTTTGGGCTCCAGTCCAATGCTTGCTGTGGAAAGATTCCCATCAACTTCAAAAAGCTTTGGACAAGACCCAGATAAAGGGTTTACAACCACTTCTGAGTCTGCTAGTCTAGCTTTAAGAAGAAAAAACACAAACATTGTAGCTACTAAGTCATAGCAACATTTCTTTTTTAAATAATGAGCTAGCAAAGAAATTTCAGCAGAGCCCTGAAGAATCAACTCTTACTTCTTCAGGAGGATGAGAACAGCGTTGGCTGTGCTGGCATCAAGGCCAGTTGTTGGCTCGTCCAGAAAAAGAACTGGTGGCTCTGTGATGAGCTCCATCCCAATGTTGGTTCTCTTCCGCTCCCCTCCAGACACTCCCCGGATCAATTCAGTTCCTACCTACAAGCAGAAGAAGTCAGGCGTTTGCAACTATTTGCTCTAGAGTTCAGGGCTCACCAAACCCACGAAAAGCAGACCTTTTCATTTTCAGTGTCCCTTCAGTGAGCTCTTAGAGCCAGCAGCAGATGATGGGTCTGACTCAAATGGCACTGTGGAGGACTGTGTAGCAGTGAGCAGACAGTCTGATTTTTTTAGTAATGCCAGACACCTTTGGCATCAGGAAAAAAAGATGACACTGACAAGAGCCATGACTAGGCCAGAGCAGCCAGAGGCAGCTTTAGTAATTGGGGATGCCTTTCATGGGTAGCTCACCTGCTACCCAAGTAAGTGGGGGTAAGTAACATAAAGGTAAAACGAGAGTAAAAATGCAGCTGGGAGGAGCAAGCTCTGCACAGAACTTCTCCATCACAGCCCAGCTTCCCACCCCCACAGCGTTCAGCAATTGTAAAAACAATTCCCTTGTCTTGTCCCACAAAGCCAGGAAGCCACCACGCAGCGTTCCAAGGTGCTATGACTAGGCAACTTTTTTCCCTCTGCTTATACAACATGCTGGATGCGGCCCAAAATCTTCCCTGTTTAGTAACAAATACACATACCTCTTTCCAAGCTACCTCCTGAGCTGGAGTGATTTCCTGCGTGTATTATGACCTTGTCAGGTTCCTGCTTAGCTTAGTGTAGCTGCGCTACATACTCCATACTGCCCAGAGTCAAGTAGTTTAGTTTCCAGAGGCAGTAGGATTTCTAAGATGGGTATTCTCACTGCTCACCTTAGAATCAGCCACCTTGCTTAATCCCAGCTCGCCGATTATCTGCGTGACTCGCTCTTCTTTCTCCTGAAAGCTGATGGAGCTGGGGAGTCGCAGGGCAGCAGAGAAGTGCAGGTTCTCCCTCACTGTCATGGTGCCCATGACAACATCATCCTGAAAGCAGCATAAATTGACAGCTGAAAAGCCTCACTCTCAGCTACCTGACTGGGCAGTCCCTGTGGTGGCAGTTACTGGATAAGCTGTTTGTGGATCACAGGGAAAACTGGACTGAGTGACAACTGCTTCAAAGCATACAGAATACAAAATTCAAGATCGCTCAGTAAAGTCAAAGGGAGAACACAGCTCTGCAGGCTCCCAGCTTGTGCCCAGCATCACCTCAGCCTGCTTTCAGGCTCAGGAGTGTAAGTGCATATGGTACCACTTTGTTACGGAAGTGCACTTTCCTCACAATAGTGAGGTAGAGCAGGTAGCTGTTTCTGCTGCTAGTGCTCAACATTTTCAAGATATGAGTGCAGAGACCATTAGTAGTTTCATAGGGATAACACATGACTCAGCAGGTTTACACACCCATCTGCACAGAACAGATAATATGTTAAATATGTATGCATTGAGGCCTTCAGTTTGTTATGACTCTTTGGGTCATTTTTATCAATATAGGGAGTAGTGCACAGGGGTGGGAGGGGAGAGCAACTATTTAATGTCTTGCCCAGTTGCCAATCATGTCAAGGTTTCATTTGTTTGCTTTTGACATTGGAGAAACAGATGTCTCAAACTGGGAACACCTACAAGAAACTTCCTGGCCATTTATGAGGATTTGGGGATCTTTAACCTGCAGCATCAAGATTTATCACAAGTCTTGTCACATGTATCCTCTCAAAAGCCCCCCAGCTGTCAGCTTTCAGAAAGGCTGCATATTTTCTATCTGCCTGCAGACAGAAGCCTGGATGGATTCCAGATTTAGAGGCTCATATAACTGCCAAGAATCCCCTTCTCCTCAGCTCCCCCAGGGCTTTGAGGGTCTATTATTGGTCCAGGCCTCCACCCACTTCCGCAGATTCAGCCAGCTTTTCCTGTCTGAGTGGAACGAAGCTCTGTCCCAGCCAGCCAGAATCAGAGGAAGAACAGCAAAGATCTACTTACTTCCTAGAATTATTGTTGGACAGCTTGAAGGTACTTCTGCTGACTAGAACTGCCTCTGAGTTTTACAACAGGAGATTTTGGGTGTTGAGAGGTTCCCACCAACCAACCCCTGTTTTAAATTTAATTTAATTTTTATTTTTAGAACCCTTGCTGGAACTTCAGGAGAGAGACAAAAGAAAAAAAAAAAAAAAAAAAAAAAACAAGCCACAGTAGCCCAGTGGCTTGGGCACCCACGCATCTTTGGGAAGCCAAACACCTCCATGCTTTACTTGGCTGGAG
The DNA here is from genome assembly GCF_040182565.1 of Anser cygnoides. Lineage (NCBI taxonomy): Eukaryota > Metazoa > Chordata > Aves > Anseriformes > Anatidae > Anser > Anser cygnoides. Next base: position 20,022,707 of record NC_089879.1, read on the forward strand.
TAAACAGTTTGCTCCTCTGTCTTCAGTATCACAGGACAACACTGTAACAACTGAATTATCAAATTAGACTCTGTAGGGATCATTGAACATTACCTTACTTAATGCTTTCATGCTTTTGCTCACCTTTGCTTCATGCTTTGCTCATCTTATGCAACAGAGCCCTGCCTTTTTTCTTGAGAAGCTGTTCCTCTTCCCACAGCAGACCTACTCACTCACCAGGGAAGACCATGCTATCTCTCATTCATGTAGTGGTGAGCTCCATCCAATGTATTCCCCCCACACACACCTCTTCTCGTGGAGGACACTTTTCAAAGGCTTTACACCAAAACCTATGCTCTTCCCTCCCAAGGTCTCCCAGGCCTCCACTGAAGGCATTTACTCACCTGCACGACATATCCTGAGATGCACTTGAAATTTGGAGGCTGTGGGATGCCATCTATAAGCACTTCTCCAGACAGGCCTGCTGGGTCCTTTCTGGCAGCCAGCACATCTAGCAGACTTCAGACAGACACCAGACGTTAGGTTTTGCCAAGACAACTGCTTTTATGTTTGACTGGGTAAGTGCCACCAGTCAGGACTGCAGCTACAGCCTGCTCATGGCATGCTCCAAACCAAACGTGAGGCACTGGAAGGGCTTCCTCTGCTCTGGGGGCTTCAGCTTTTTGTACAGAAAGCCTGATGCAGATGGAGGATTCTCAAGTGCCAGTTATGCCACAGCAGTATTGCAGTATACAGACCCTCAGAGCCATCAGCCCCCTACAGATATTAACTCAGTCTCCATGCTAACAGCTAGTCTCAGACACACACACACAAAAGCGCCCTGCCAAGCAGCTGCTGTCTGCTCTCCAGCCAGAGGAGCACAGAAGAAACTACTTTGATCTCAAGCAAATTAATCCAAATTGGTATAAACAAGACTACAGTCAAGATTAATTTTATAAAGTCATTTTGGTTTAACATACCTCTGGATTCTCCTTACTGCAAATCAGAGGTCAGACTGTCTACTAGCTATGTAAATATCAATGAGGTCTGGCTCTTGCAAACATCCTGATCAGCTGGCAGTCTCCTTAGAGGGGAAGATCAAGGGTCACCACAACGACACACCTGCATGAACCCTGGCCATATCTGCCTGTCCAAGACAGTCTCAAAGGAAGAATGACATAGCACTCTCTTAACATTTTTATATAGGAGAGAAAACAGCATCAGCAGTGGCTGGAGATAGTCCGCAAGTTACTTCTCAGTGCTTTCATCCAAAGTTTTCAAGCATGTGCATTCCCACCACCAGGCAACAGCCAGGCTGGGGTGATGAAACCCAGCAGGGATCCTACAGACTGACATTACCCTATTCTTGGCAGTCAGAAGTCTTTGACCCTGCATCTCCGAGGAAGCCTTGCTACAGCAACGTCACTGGGATGACTTCCCTACTGCCCCTGAGGGACCTTGCCCTCATCCCCACCCCAGGGCAGGTCTGGGACAGAGCCTACACCTGAGCTCCAGTCACCCCAGTTCAGCCTGGTATCTTCACTCAGGCCACCATTAACGGTGATGGCAGTAATGTGGACTGCCAAGTGGAAGATGAGGGGTGTGACACCACTGCAGGGCAAGAACTCCAGCAAAGCCAGCATCAGAGAGACAATAGGTCTGGCTGCATCTCCAGATTTCTCCCAGGCACACGCAAGTCTGAGCCTGGGGCTCCCTCATATCTTCCCCAACCCCAACAGTCCCACATCCCCTTTGAGCAGCTGACTGGGCATTCAAAGAGCAAAAGAAAGTACTCACGAAGATTTACCGCTCCCTGTTGGCCCCAGGATAGCATTCAAGCCTGGCTTCATAATGCCACTGAAAGAAGGAAAGAGTTATTCCCAATGGAGGACTGTTCACATGCAGCTCACAGTAGAGGTCGGATGTGAACAAAATTATTGAAGTTTTCCTTTCAGGATTGTTGAAAGCAAAATTTCAAGATTATTAAGAACTTCTCCTTAAATCTGAAATCAGTAAGCATTTTCCTTTCTTGTCCCGGACTGCCAGTCAGAACAAAACCAGAGCTGGATATAAAGAGCAACCTACAAAAGGCAAATTATGCATCTTACCAGCTGAGCTGGGTCTGGAAAAGAAGAAACAATTGCCCTCTGTTACTTATTTCCTCCCAGCACATCTCAGACCATAGTTAAGGGAACCCTCAGATCTTCTGGCAGAAGAGTTTGCACAAGTTTGGTCCTAATTTGCCTAGATCAGTAACTGAAACTGCTCCAGTTATATCCCAATTTTTATGCCTAAGGCAAATTAGCAAGTGCTCACATGAATGGCAGACTGGCAGGAGGGTTGTCATTTCTCTGTACAGCAGTACAACTGGATCTGGAAGGTGACACTCAGGTCACTGATTCACAGCAGCAGATTAATTCCTACCCTCCGGTATTTTAGTTAGGAACTTACTAAACATTTTGAAGGATCTTCTTTTCCACAGTCTTCCGTCTACACAGGAATCCACTGGACTGCTTAACGGAGTACTGGATGTTATGGAAACTCACGACAGAGCCCCGAGGGGATCGGAGGGACTCCCGTGTTGGAAGAGAACGTTGGAAATTGCCCACTCCTTCCTCTTCTCCAACAGAAATGATGCTGTGATCAAATGTGTCTGCCATTGTGTCCTTGTTACACAGGTCAAACTCCACTGCATGAAGATTTTTAGGGCTGCTGTTGTTTTGGGCAGTTCCCATCTACTGAGACAAAGAACACAAAAACACTCAGGGAAGAAGACGTGAGCAAAGAGGCCTGCAGAAGGTGTCCTGAAAAAGCACGTTCATGCACACCACTCCAATTCTTACAAGTGCCAAGTTTCCAAAAGGATGGACATCCGCACTGGAAGACATCCAGTAGTCCCCAAAGGCATGGAAACACTTAGAACAATGCAGATAGCCTTTAGGAACAAGACATGGATGTTCTTGGAGAAGTGACACTAGTTCAAAGAACATCCGATGAGGTAAAAACCAAGCCTGTTTGTGATGGTCAATGCCTTGCTTGACACAGTGGGGGCTACAGATGCAAGCTGCTATGCTTAAGCTAAAGAGACTGAAGCTCCCCTCCATCAGGTAGAACACGCTTAATCCGCTTCATACCCTTACAAAGCCAGCAGAGAAAACCTTATTTGCTGGCACAAGTTTGTTTCAATGATATCAATTTGGTTAAAATGCAGTTACACGTCTCACTTAGCATGTTTCAGTCATGCCAGTATCAAGATGCTTCACAGATACAAGGAGGAAGAGAAGTTTGGATTAGTCTGCAGGTATTTCCTTCTTCCACAGGAAGAGATCTGGGACATCCCACAGTAAAGAAAAGAAGGATACAAACGGGTATATTAAGGAAAATTAAATATGGTATCTGTTTGAAGTCACAGGGAAAGTTATAAACCATCCCAATTCAAGCAGATAAGCTGCTTCCATAGCACAGGATGGGAGCACCTGGAAGGAAGGGCATGAGACCAGCAGAGGGAAAGAGCTGTTCTCCCTGCCCATGCAGCAGCACCTACACAGCAGGTAGGTATCAATACTGCCATAACCATTAATACTGCTTCACTCAGTAGTCATAGCAACAGAGCTATTTTGTCAAGGGATGCTTCACTTTCTGTTGCTGTAAATGACTGAGACCAAGTTTGAACCCCTTCACTCATTTAAAAAAAGAGAAAAAATAAAAGTTTAAACTTCTTCCCTTGACATTGCATGAGAAGAACACAAAACCTTGTGGTCCCCACGTTCTGCAGCCTGGGCGAGGGCTGGGCTTAGCCCGCACCCTGCCTTTTATCCAGGTGACCTCGCAGCCAAAAACCTTCTTGTCTCCTTTCCAGGCAATCACAGCAAGGAAGATGGGAAACACTACGTGCCCTTTCCAGAAACTGAAGGGAACAGGTTAGACTAACACAAACTAGTCTAATCATTTACTTCCCTTTTAGCTGCTGGCACGAAGGTGTTTGTTGGAAAGCTTAAAAAGTTACTGTGATTGTGTGGAGAGCCAAGGCTCTCACCAGGATAATGAAGAACAAGGAGAAAGAACTGTGCACAAAGACATCCGCTGCTGATTAGTTGAGTTTTGTGGGAAGGCAGATGTATTCCACAAGTGACCTTTTTCCTGCCATCTGCACCCACAAACCACCCTTTTCCCACCGTTTACACTTCTTTCTCTCGAGGACTGAGATGGCGATAACCAGTAGGACCGATCACTGCAGAAGAAAGGGATATCTCAGGAAGAGAGATGGTCTCACTCTTAAGAAACAGGAGCTCCAAGAGCCAGGTTAAAAAACAAAGACAAACCAAAAAAAAAATACAAAAACAAACAGAAACCAGAAACTACCCTTTCCTATCACTTAAAGTCGCTTGGACACGGTCCTGGGCAACCAGCTTTTGGTGGCCCTGCCTGAGCAGGAGGGTTGGACCAGATAACCTCTAGAGGTCCCTTCCAATGCCAACCATTCTGTGAAAGCTCAAGAAACCGCAGTAGTTTTTATTTCTTTATAAGTAAAGGAAGAGTGGCAGGGGGGAGAAAATGAAGGGTTGTTTAACTTGGATGCATCCTGTGGCTGGTGACCCCTAGGAAAGCCTTGCCTGTGGGAAGCAATAAAGGATCTGCAGCTTACATCAGCAAGAGAAGGCTTATATATAAAGGTTGCACAACACATTCGGGAGAAAAGAAAAAAAAGGACGACCACGACACCAAGGGCAAAGACCCGGTTAGACTTTTGAACGTTCGACTGTTTGTAAACCTCACATGCGCTTCGGATAGCCAGGTTTCTCCCTTTACAACCCCACGAGCCCTTTTATACGTGTTTTTGCAAAGTTACCGATAAGCACCGCTCCACCTTGCCAGCGCCCTGCGGGCACGAGCGAAGATGACAGAAGGATGCAGCCGGCCCGGCAGAGGCTACAGGTGGGCGCGGGCAGCAGCACCCCGCGGGCAGCCACCCCCCGACCCCGGTACCGGCACCGGTACCAGCACCGCACCCCAAAGCGCTCGGGGACAGCGCCGCCCGCAGGGAGCCCCCCTCCCAGTCCTGGTCCCGCTCCCGGTCCCGGTCCGAGCCCCGCTCCCGGTCTCACTCCCGGTCCCTGCCCCACTCCCGGTCCCGGTTCCTGCCCCGCTCCCGGTCCCAGTCCCGGTCCGAGCCCCGCTCCCGGTCTCACTCCCGTTCCCTGCCCCACTCCCGGTCCCACACCCGGTCCCGGTTCCTGCCCCGCTCCCGGTCCCGGTCCCGCTCCCTGCCCCGCTCCCGGTCCCGGTCCCGGTCCCGGTCCCGGTCCCGCTCCCGCTCCCGCTCCCGGTCCCGGTCCCGGTCCCGGTCTCACTCCCGGTCCCTGCCCCACTCCCGGTCCCGGTTCCTGCCCCGCTCCCGGTCCCTGCCCGTTACCTCCGGGCCGCCGCGGCGCTCCGGGCGGCGGACACGCGGCTCTGGCTGCGGCGCTGCCTCGGCGGCGTTTTATAACCGGGTGCGGGCGGCGGGTTATATAAAGCGGCGGCGGGGAGTGCCCGGAGCTGTCACGCAACCCCCGCCGGGACCCGGGCAAAGGCAGCGGAGAAGCCCCGCGTCCCGTCCCGTCCCGTCCCGTCCCGGGGCGGTGCCGCCGGCCCGGGCCGCCCCCCGCTCCGGGGGCCGCGCAGGGGGAGCCGGCGGTGCGGGGCGGAGCGGTGGAGCCCCCCGGCGCCGGGATGGATGCCGAGGGTTGGAAGCTGCCAAAACGCCGTGTTGCGGCCGGTACGTGGCCCACGGCCCACGCACATCCATCCCTAGCTCAGGGGGAACGGCTGGAGGCAGCCCCCCATCTCCGTCCTTCCGTCCCTCATCCCTCCGGAAGGCTCATCACACCCAGGGGGGATTTCCCTGGAAATCCTCAGCTGGGGCCAGGGATGGTCCTGGCAGTGTCACCCTTCGAGGGTGCCACACCGTGACAATTCCACCTGGTCGCACGCCTGCAGAGGCCCTGTGACTCCCCGGCGGGTCACAGCAGCCCTCCCGGGTCACCCATCATCCATCATGCTGCCATGTGTCCCCAGCTCCAAGAACGTGTGAAAGCAGGAAGATCCGTTTCCGCTGGTTTGCTGTCACAGTTTCTCCTCAGCCTCTTGTTCCCAAGCACTATTGTCTTACTATAAATAAGCTTGTTCTACTTAGGCTCCTTGGAGTTACGAGTGCAGGAAAGGCCTGCTTTTTTGGTTTATAAAGATAATTTATATCAGCGCTGTCAAGTCACGCTATCAATTGCCTCCGGTTTGACCACCCTCTGCACAACAGCTCTGTACAGAATTGCATTTCCCTAACAACAGCTCTTGCTATATCAGTTCGAGGGTCAGATAAGCAGGAGCATGCCTCTAGCTACCCAATAAATACCGGTAATAAAAACTCCAAAGGTTCACCTATCTCCTCCCTGACGCCTGCCTGCCTCCAGCCATGCTGATGCGGTAAGCAGAACAGATACTCACATCCCGTGCAGCTGCACTGCTCTACAGGGCTGACAGAAGTCAAGAGCAGGGGGGACTGGGGGGGTTCTGAAAGAGCTTCAGAGATCTGTCAAGAGGGTAAGTTTTGCCATAGATACACTCAAGATTCAGGCTTGCTGAATAAGGATGTTATTTGCAGTCACTCTGTGGGGCAGAAGCGGCTCAAGTTCATGTTTAGTTTGCACTTTAACTTCCCCCTTCGAGGGAAATCTGCCTGCACTGAAGACTTTTGTCCTAGTGCTTCACCAAGCATGCACATCTGTGTCCAAGGGTATTTCAAGCAAATGCTCCCTCGCCCTCCTTGTGCTGCGGTGACAGCCCTCTCATCACATGCCTGGGACAGTGAGAAAAGAAACTGGTGTGCTTGGGAGCAGAAGTGTTCTTCTGAGCCACAAATTTGCTGCTCCACACGGTGCCTGCACAGTGGTGCAGGAGAAGCGCTCTCTAAAGCAGCACAACTAGAGGTTTGGGTTCCTCTTGACAGATGGTTTCAGTTGCTTGGCTGCTCCTCAGGCAGAGGTGCTGCTTCCCTTCACTTAGGGAAAAAAAAAAAAAAAAAAAAAAAAAACAACACTTCTCTGCCCCCTGTACCTAAGCACATCCCAATGGCGTAGAAATGGAGAACTGAGATATGGGGAGGAACCAGATCTGCCAACTAAAGCATCTGGCTGGAGACTCTGGCTTTCCTCTAGCCCATTCCTGAAGCAACAGTCTTCTGGGCTTCTTCAAGGGCCTTTTGATCCTCAGACTTTTTCATCTCCCTCTCCAGCTAGGCAGCCTGGGGGAGGACAAACGCTCTCCCTTGCTGGGTGCACACAAAGGCTGTGCCTCAGCTGCCCTCTTACATCTGACCATACCACAGGAATTGGGTCTGGCTGCAATTAAGCTAGCAACAGGAAAGAAACAAGAGGGAGGGGACAGTTTTTCTGCTGTGTCATTTTACTGATCCAGTTGATCTGAATCATAATGCTGCTGAGGCAGATTTCTGTCCACACAGGAGCAGAAACCAGTGGCCAGAGCTGCGGCTTGAGACAAATACTCATAGCAAGCCAGGAGATCCTCACGTCAAACACTGTATTTTTCTCTCACCAAACCACTTGTAGGTTGGTGCTTTCTGATGCTCATGCACAGAGAGGGGGATTTGCCTTGCAAATTGTCAGTCTTTGCTTCTGATTAAAGGATGTGGTCTTCAAAGAAAGACGACAAAGGCATTATTAACCCAGCATAAATTTCTAGCAAGCACCAAGCTATAAAGCCTTGTTGCTTTTACTGAGAGATGTTAAACGAATTCAGCTACAAGCTTGGCCTCGATACACTATGGTAGCAAGGCAAGACCAGCCTGGGCCATGTGCCAAATCCCATGCAGGTTTTAGCACACCTTTGGGGTCTTCATTCTTGCTTCTTAGATGATGTTGCCATGAGCTTCTGACCTGTCTGTTACTACAAGGTTGCAGAGCAGGAGAGACTCTGATCCTGGGCATGGGGAAGGGAACCTGGCAGAAAGTCAGGCTTAGAGGAGGCCTGCTGAAAAGAATTATTCTCATTTGAGACTAATTTGAACATTGCTCCTTTCTTACGGGATCTGGTCACACTAGACATGTCCTGCATGTGCCCCAGCACACAGAGCGGAGAAGTTACTGAGTACTATGAGTTCATCTCTCTGCTGAAGGTCCTGGCCCCTTCGTTCCTCCTTCCTGCAGCTTGCGGCACAGGTTTGCAAAAACATCTAATTGAGGGGGGTGGTGGAGGTTCCCTCTAGTCCAGCTTTACACTTGGGCCTGGGACGTGCCACCCCTTAATTAACTCAGACATGGCTTTGTCTAGCAGAATTGCCAGACAGAAATTTTTCAGGTCTGTTTCTCCATTGCTTTCCTTGGGCTGCTGCCTTCATTGCCCCGAGGATCCAGGTTGTTTTAATCCCACCTAATGCTGAATTTCATAAAGCTCGTAAAACATTTCAGGGACTCAAGCCAGCAAGAGAGTGGATGAGAAACATGTGCGGGAGGAATTGCATGCTGATGAATACTATTTCCTTCTCTACTGAATGCAGCAAGAAGCAGATCCCAAATGCTCACTGTGCAAAAGCAGCTCTGAGAACAGTGGAGAAGACAGCAGTATCAGACGTGGTGCATGAGTGAGGAGCTCTTTTTTTCCAAAAGTTCCAGTAAACCATTCTAAAAGACACACCCTGTGTGTACAGATGTGTACATATGTGCTGAGTTGGCTGCATCTTCAAATTTACCACCCTAGGCACAGAAAGACATCTCATCTTGCCTTTTCAGAAATCAGACGTTGTTAAGTTTTGTTAATCATTTAGTCCATTATCTGAATGCCTAGTAGCGCTAAAGCCCTAATAGGTTAAAGATAAGAAAGGATTCAAGCAAATCTGAGAGTAAAGAAGATCAATCTTTAACTAGTGTGCTACATTCAGATATCACTGGCTTGACTGACAGAAATCAAGAATGGCTAAACAATAGGATCAATAGAACTACACATAGGCATTATCTGGATAAAGCAGATAGACAAGGATTAAATACCTGAAGTCTAAAGTATCTAGAGGATGTAAACCACCATTCCACTTCTTTGGTGGGTAAAACACTAACATCATAAATATTTACAGATATTTACAGCACCAACTTGCTGCTGTTAGTGAGGTTACAGAGAACCTAAGGTTAGCATAAGATGTACAATGCAAATATAGAGAGATGCTCCTTTCCCCCCCATCTAGAAAAACGAAGAGAGGGAGATAAAACAGGTAGAAGGAGCAGAAAATGTAAAGTTTAATTAGAAAGCTTGAAATAGCAACCTAGACCAGGAATACTTCTTAGTCATGTAGAATAGCAGCTATGAGGTGGGTAAATTTTGAGAGCCTGCTAAGAAAGGAAGCCCCCATGTCCTCTCTAGAAAAGTAGATATGAAGAGACACCATCCATGACTGCCCCATGCTCTTACATCTTTAGGATGAAGCCTAGGACTGCAGACTGCCAGGAGGTGCAGCGGACCTGAGGTAAGCAGAGGCAGGCACACAAATTCTCCCACATTCACCAGGAGCTCCTGGGGCAGGACTCCCTCAAGTGCAGTTCATGTTGCCATTTGCAAGTCAGGCATGGCCACTCTGCAGTTCTGCTTCCCGTTTGAGTGCTTCAGCGCCCGCAGCAGTTTACAGTGTGTTTTATCTGTCCAAAGTCAGCTCTCCAGAGGTCTGCTCTGTCCCTAGGCATGAATGTTGACATACACAACGTTACGTAGGCATTTCACCTCCCTCCTCAGGAGCAAAGTCCAGGCTACCCTACCAGCCATTCCTAAAAGCAGTTTAAATGTTATACATTCCCATGGCCTGATTCATTAGCATTTGCTGCTGCAGCCCTGGGCAGATTTGAACTTTTTTTCAATAGGTGCTACACACCCAGAGGCGCAGAGCGTCTCTCCCCGAAGGGACACTGCACAACAGCAGAACGTGAGACTGCATGACAGTAAACAGCCTGTATGCAGGAGGAGAGAGAAACAGAAACAGCTCTGATTTGTCTATAACTTCTCCCTTCATTTGCACTTTCCTAGATGCCTGACAGTGCTGTATGACCCTGACAGAGTACTGCACCACGTCCTTCCAACACAGGACAGAGCCTTGCATTAGATGGCAGAAAAAGACAGAGTGCAAAGACTCAGAAATCACAGTTGTCCCCTCCTCCGGTGCAGACTGCAGGAAAATAGCATTCAACAACATGAAAACCAAGGCAGAAAGACAGGGAATCACCAAGTAGCATGCATTATCAAAGAGAATCCAAAGCAGTGGGCCAGGTTAGATGTTTGACTTCAAGAGGAAGGTAGTGACATGGATGATGGGGAGAACAAAAAGAAAGAAGCACTTGGTTGCACAGCTCACCCCGATATGCCACAGGAAAGAGCTCCACACTCCTGCATTACTTATCCCAGACCTCTTTGTGCTTACCTTCTGGCTGATCCAACTGGTTACACCCTACTATGTCCCAGGTGCATCTCAATATCTCAATACTTAACAATTTCATTCAATAAAGACACTGTCTGGTATTTGTCTTAGCCACTGAATCTCTTTTTTTTTTTTTTTTTTTTGACATTGTCATTCTGCTCCTCTCCAGACCTAATTTACTTTCCTAGCTTGGAAACCTTTATGCGTCCCCTTTTGGGGATGACTAATGCATGCAAAATGAGCAGAGGGAGCCCAGAGCTACCCATGGACCACTGAATGGCAACTGGATGTCCTAGGGCAGGAGACGGTAATTCAAGAGAGGCAGAGAGAATAAAGAATCATATCAGGAAGTCTAAGATAGGTATGAATGGAGAGTAAATGAGAGTCTGAGTGTGGAACACCAGGAGGGGTCACAGGTGTTGATAGCACTGAGCTTAGCAACTCATCAGGACATCAACACATCTAGGTGTAGCTTCTCTGGGCACTCAGACTGGGAGAGAAACAAGACAATATCTTAATGACTCACATTAATGACTCATGGCAAGATAAGAAACTGAAGGCTATCATCTCTTAAGGGTATGGTTATGAAAATGCACCTGCAAGACCAACCATTTTCACTCATCTAAGAGGAAACCAGGAGACATGAGAACTTGACGACTGTCATTCCTTGCTCTCTGTGTTCAACAAGGACACCCCTGACCACATCACCTGAACACAGGTCTTGCTGCTCAAATTCTGAACAGCCAACAGTCCATTTGGATGAACATGACAAGGCTGGCAAATCAGAGCTGGAAAGGCCTTCATCAAAGGCCCTGCGTACCTTTGATGCTTCTGGAAAGTCTAAAAGTGGGTTGGATGCCACAAGTTTCCTTCCACCACTGTTTACCTCTTCTTTTAAAGGCACACTCCCTGTCACATACCTCAGTGTGATCCAGTAAGCAGCTCAGGGGCAAGACCCTGGCACTCTGTCACTTCAGCTGGTCCACTGCCTTTGTCGCCACATGGCTGTGGTGGAGAAGGCGGGCTTGTGGCACGGCCTCTTTTGGGGCTGTACAGGACAAAAGCTGCTGAGGCAGGACGGGTTGATTCCTGAAAAGATTCTGAAAGACTGCCATCTCCCATTTATATAACTGCTGTCTATTCCTTATGAAACTAAGGAAAAGCTCTGCCCTTTTGTTTGTCCTAGAAATCTTTGTGCACAGTTCCAAATCTTGCTTTGTTTGGCTAACTCCAGACGTGTCTGAACAACCTTTTGCCACATTCGAGCAACATGTGTGCACGTGCATATGCAGTTTCTCCATCTCTAAGAAAGCCATTTGCTGTTATTTCTGGTGCCTTTCACAGAAGGGGAACCTGAAAGTAATCACAGCCAACACAAATGATTGCTTGGGATGGCTTCTCAGCCCTTTCTCAGGCAGCACAAGCCCGGCTTGGTTCAGGCTCCTCAGCCTTGCCTGTTGCTCGGATGGGCTGTTCCTCAGGCTTCTGTGCCTTCTGGCCCTTGGAGGTGAGCATGGCAGCTGAGAAATGGCTGGTGTCCTCAGGGGATGGCAGCGGTCAGGATATGGGACCAGGCAGAGCTGGTCTGGGACACACTGTGCTGTAGGGCCCTGTCACAACGCCAGGTGCGCAGGCTCTATTGGTGACGTGCCATGGCATGCCCTGGTGAAGCCCGGCTTTGAAGCGTGACCCGAGGCCAGAGACCTGTCACCAAACACTACATTTTGTTTTACCAGCTTGACTTTGGTGTTCCTCTTTCAGAGGTGGGGTGCAGCCCCAGCTCACCGCACCCAGGGGCCAGCACCCTTCAGCTGCCCGCTTCAGCTCACAGTACCTGCGTGGTTGGCTGTCAGCTATGCCTGGCATTTCCCACCTCTGAACCCAGGCTACAAGCGAAACTTCCTAGTTGGTTTCTCAAGCAGTGTCCTTGTTCAAGAGTCCTGCAAAAGTCCTCTCCATAATCCAGTGCATTCCTTTTAACACCCCCTTTGATGTCTGAGCTCAGGAGGAAGGCTGGGCCTCGCACCCACTGAAATTCCTCCTCCTCCTTCTACTGCTCTCCCAGTACCTGGCTCCTTGCGTTCAGGTTTGGAGGCCCTAACTGGCATTTTATCTGGGTTTGTGATCAGCTGGCTCATCGCACGATGATAGCTTCTCGCCTCCCTTTTCCCGGGTCTCTAACAAACTCTGTAGCTTAATACTGTTAGTTGTCCCCTGATGTCACTTTGTAAGCAGCTTCTGCTATGAAGTGTTTGTGGGAAGTGTGTGGGAAGACCTGGTATCATAAAGTGTGTTTTGGGAACCCTGGGTTCTGCTTCTGCCTTTTTGCCACTGAGAAAGTCATTTTTCTGTGCCTCAGTTTGCCTCAGTAAGGTAAACATGACGCAGCGGAGGTCTTTTGAGAACAGTGGAGGACAGTTTGCAGGTGTGTCTGTTAATGGTGCTGAATGATGTCTGCTGGAACACCAAATACTTTTCTTATGGTATCTCCAGAAGCTCAGCTATATTTGTCAGGGTATGGGGATTCATGTGTTCCTTTTAAATGTGCCAAGTTGGACTTGCTCATTGGTGAGGCAAACACGCCATGTTCCTGAGAGACACAGCAAAGAGACACTGCAGGAGCTTCCGTTGCTCATGGCCGCTGCTGTCTGGGGCTACCTCTCATCAGCCTGAGTCCATTTTCAGACATTGCTGCTATGCCTCCCCCTGTACAAGCCAGTGAGTCTCCCCATGCCTCACTCATGCTTTGACACTGTGGTTGTGACACTGCTTTCTCCTCCCGGCTGGCTCTGTGAGCTCATTAACCACCCTAATGCACAGCAGTTCTCTGTGAGACAGGAGCTCCCCAGCGGGACTCTGCAGTCTGTATGGGACACCTTCCAAATTGGAACAAAACACATACGTGCTCCCACTATCGAGGAAAAAAAACACTTTACTTTCCTCACGAGACATTTGTCATCTAAATAATACCAGCTGCTGCTGGAGGCCTAACAATGTGCATCTGAAAAAAGCAACTACATGAACTTACCATTCAGTGTGTTTATGTTGTTTCTCAACCAGCTTGAACACACAATTGAGTATTACACATGAGTGATTGCTGGGAACAAGTAATTGCCTTACTGTGCTCTAGGACACATTGTTTACATGACAGCATGTCAAGGAACAGACCAGACACAATTGCATGGAGATGTACATGTAAGAGAAGTCAATACAGGCACAGGAATCAAATAGTAACAGAGCTGTTTTTACACCCAGTGACACTGACACAACCAAAATCACAGCACATGGTGAGGAGAGTGGCCTTTCTGACTAAAAGCAGGGAGAAAGGAGCTCATTGACCAGATTCTGGCTGAGACCCAGGAGACCCTGGGTTCTCATCTGATCCCTGGCAGCACTCCCTGCCAAAGTTTCTCAGCAGAGGAGTATGGAGACTCCACACTCTCACTTTGGAGGGAAAGCTGGCTTCCCAGGTCTTGGGCATGAACAAACCCAACAGTGAAACATCACCATTTTGCTCCTCCAATAGCCTACTGCCCTAAATAGCAGGCTATGTTACACATGACCTGGTTGCCTGAGGACGATTGTCCCTGCCCTGTTGCCACACCATCATGTTTTTGCCTCAACTACCTTCCCTGACATTTACAGGGGTCTCTGAAAGAGAGGAGAGGTTGGGTAGAGGTTGGCTCCTGGTGTGCAGTGACAGCAGGGCTCTCATGCTGCCCTGCAGTGGCTGCAACATCCCTGCCCCTGTGGGTGAGTTGCACGAGGGAAACAGGAACACCGGGTGGTGCCAATAAACAAGGAGGTCTCATGCCAGCTTCTCGGCTGGGCAGAAACACTCCCCCTGTGAGAAATCTGAGACTTTATAGAGCAAGGCCTCACCTTCTTGTTTCTGGTGGGACCTGGATGCAGGATCCTGTTGTCCTCATGGTAATTGCTATGCTGAGGAGCAGAGCCTCATCCAACAACATATCTTCCACCGACTCTACCAGCACAGCATCAACCACCTGAAGCAGACAGTTGCTGCTTGGATGTCTTCCATGGTGTCAAGCTTAGTTCTTCACAAATTCCAAATTATTTGATATCTACGCAGTAATGCCCAGTCCATCTCCTGCTATTCTAAGTTTCTGGAGGAGGTAGGCACCCCTCCAGAGATTTGAAAGAGCATCTTGGTAATGTTTTTTGCTTGTTTGTTTGTTTTTGTTTCAGTTAGGTCTCAGTAATCATTGTCTGCTATTGAGGCAGGATCTCAAACAAGGTCTAGCAAATGATTTTAAAGATCTTTCCTCTCTACTTCTTGAGATGCAGAGCAGCCAGTTCATTAACCACAAACTTTCCACCTGCAGTCACAAACATGCTTCAGTTCTCACATCTTTAAGGGGCTGTGTGTGCTATTCAATCTAATTAGAAGCACATAGTTCTGATGGATTATCATTTTGCAAATAGATTTTCTGTTTAATTAAAATTTTCAAGAGTTTCTCATGTCTCTGACATAGGCCATTTTCTCCTGAGTAAGACAATAGCTTCAATGCTGAGAGTAGAAAGAAATAAGCAGTATCCTTGCTCTGTGTTCATCTGGAAAAGCTGAAGGCAAAGAGCTCTTGCTCAGTTCTGCATTGAATGGAACTGGGAATCAAGAACCATGGCAATGTCTCACAGGGAAATCTCATCCCCAGCAGCAGCTGGTGGGACTTAGAGCTGTGTGACCTGCAGGTCCTGGATCCACAGCTCCTGGCTGAAGTTCAAGCTCCCTGTGGGCTGGGTGACAAGGTCACACAGCTCTTGCTGGGCTCTTGCAGCTGAATGACCCTCTTCTTCAGTTTGTCAGTAATGTTGAATAGCTGTGACTGGAGCTTGGGCCATCTTGGGACAGGGCTGATCCTCCTGAGGTCCCTCAGACGTTCCCAGGGAGGCTTTCCCTCAGAACAGATGGACGCATCCATCTTGGAAGCATGGCAATACAAGATGGCACTGCACAATATCCCCACTAAGCCTTTCACTGTGCTGCATGCACATTAAACAGCACAGCATTCACCTGACTTGTTAGCAGTGGTCTGGTACAATTCACACTTCCATTGGCTTTAAGCCTACAGAACCTACTTTCTGTTAACTATTGTGGAATACCAGCAGTTAACATACTTCAAATAACCTTTACAGTGGTCCTGTCCTGTATGTTTTCCCCAAGTGACTTTTTTTTTTTTTCAGTCTGTAGGTGGTTGCCTTTCAGTGGTGAAGTGATCTCTAAGTTTTGCCCCTGCTCATTTCACAAGATGATCTTGTGACAGCATTCCTCAAATATATTAACCATTCATGTGCTTGTTAGGGTTACAGTAGCATAAGCAACACAAAATTGAACTGATGAGCTGGAATGTAGAACAACAGGCCAGATTCTCCAAAGGTGTAAATCAGGTGCTGACTTATACTAGCTGCAATATCTGCGCCAACTGCAAGGAAACAGGAGTCTCCAAGTGGAAAATGCCTGGGAAAGAAGCATCTTGCATGTGATTGAGAAACTGATGTTCATCGTAATTTTCACAATATTCCTAAACTGAAATTGGTGTCAGCACCCACAACTGCAAGCAAAATCATTACCTTGAGAAAAATGGGAAGTGTCATAACTTTGTAAATACGGTGCTAGTTTTGTTCAGTATCTTGAAATACAATTTAAGGAGTGTGAAAATAGACAACATAGAGATTTTTTGGTGCCAACACCTGTGTTAGAAACTATGAAGTCTGTTCCCTAACTTTCAGACCCAGGACTCTACCAGTAACAGCTGTTTCTCCATTTGTATTTCAGATCTCCTCCTAGTTACACTGGGAGTCAAATCTCGTTTTAATTATCCTGAGTTAGATGTTTGTATCCTCTTTTCTCAAATTCTGAATCTAAGGTACAGAGAGGGTTACCAATGTGTTCTGGAAACAAATTACAACAGAACAAAGTTGGTGGTAACCAGGTAGATGCAAATAACTATTCTCTCCTTTCTATCTCACACTAATGATTATATTCTGCCTTGTTTACACTTTTACCACCTCTTTTCCTGCAGACAATTCTGAGAGTAAGCATACATTGTAGAGAACAAGTTGCAATTTCCCACTTTGGATCCAAGTGTTTCCAGAGCTCTGAGGTCTTTACATGTTGGAAAAGTATAGGTAAAAGTACTTTAAGTTGTCCTGTTTAGAGACAGAAACCTCATATAATGCCTGGTTCCAAATTTCCACCTAGTTCAGAGACAGTGGGGCTGGAAGTTTCAGGTCTGTGATATCACACTTCATTACACTGGTAAAGAGCATCCCTGATTTTTCCCGTCATCAGTCCCTGGCAAGAGTGGTGTCTGCGTTCAGCTGTTCTGACTATTCTAACAGCGGGGAAAAGAGCTGACAGTGACTTAGTACTGCGGGAGCCAGATTGGGAGCACTGGGCTGTTCACTAGAAGTGCACGTCAGATTGCAGCTGGATGTTCTTGGGCACCTGAGACCCTGGTACACTTGACCTGGGCAAGATGGGGCAGACTCCATTTTGGGAACAGCTACCACTTGGGTTGTTTCCCTGTAGACATTCCACTCCCCAGCCTTCTGCTTCTTTATTCACCAGCTGGTCTAGGTTCTCGGGGAGCAGTTCTTCCTGACTGAGTTCTTCGTCCTGTTAACCAGAAGAAATTGTGACCTGCTTTGTTAGCAACATAGCAAGAAGTCTAGCAGCACTCCAGGAGAGAGACAAGGTGTACATGATACTTAATAAAAACCCATTTGTTAAAGATCCAATATAATGTTTGCTGCAATGCTTTGATGAATATAGAAACAAGCTTTAGACAGATGAGAAGAGAGACAACCCTTTTTGTCCTCTACAATAATGTTCACAGAAATCCTGTGTCACTGCTTGTGACCAGAGGAGGCTGGATCATGCAAAATTCTGACCCTGCCCAACCCTTTTTGTCTTGCATCAATGGGGATTTGAAAAGCAAAGATGAACCAGGCCCATTCACACAGCAGGGCTGGTCACCTACCCTGAAGTTGGTTCAAATGAGTGGTGGAGTGCTACCAACCTTCCTACCACTATCCAGTGGCTTGCCCATCAGGTCCTTCCTCTTGAGCTTGTTTCTTTCCAGGACTTCGAGCTTGCTCACCACTGCATCAATCTTGGAGCCAATGCTGTTTATGGACTGTTCCAGATGCAACACACGTTGCAGGAGGCTGGGGAAGACATGAAGAAATTTTACAACTTTTTTTCTTGCGATGAACAATAAGATTTGCAGCAGGTATCCCATGGGCAATGGGCCAGATCTCAATCAGGAGTGAATGCTCCACATCAGAGATGCTGATTCACACTCACTGAACACATAACTCCCTGCTGCACTGGATTTTCATCTGTGATCAGTGATTCTGCAGGGGATGGATCCCAACCAGTTTGGATTACAGTCCAGACACCTTATAATCACATTATTATTTAATGTTTTACCCTCTTCTCTTTTCATGTGGCCCTATGTGAATTGCTTAGTGTTTCTCAGTAGCAGAATCGGGATACCCTCATTCTCTGTGCTGTATTTATCCAATGCTCCTGTCTTGGAACAAGCAGCCACATGTTATTCTCTGGCATGGAGGATGACATTTAGCTAGGCTATAAACCAAGGATATTTATTCCCACAGGGACTCTGTAAAAGTATCAACTTTCCCTGGGCAGGTTATCCAGGCTACCTTCTGACCTGAAACATGACAGCGTATTGCTTGTGGCCAGCTGACAGCTGCAGAGTTTATTCAAGAGGCAGAAAAAAAAAATCTCAGCCTGATCTTTTACGCGAGCAAGCAAAACACATTACAATAAATGCCTTGATTATTTCCTGACCTGATCAGTTACACGTATGCAAGATAAAAAGGGACAAGATCTTACTGCAACTGCTCAGGACCAGTGTGAACAGTTACATCAGGGGAGAAAGCAGCAGGGATCAGACTCTTATTTGCAGAGGGGTTAAACTAATACCAGCACCAACATACACTTGGAACTCTTCTTTGGAGACCCAGCTGGCCTTATTGGCATGGTTATTCTTTGCTTCCACATAGGTCAGACTCTCATCTAAGTTGTTGCCACCATAGGATTTCCCCAAATTTTCAATCTCTGTATTCAGAGCAACCTGGAAGATAGATAAAGTTACTCCTACAAAACTGGATATTAGCTGTGTGACAGTTTCACTTTGAATAACACACAGCTTCACAGGCAGGTCACATACTCAGCTGCTATTCAGACAAAACTGGAGCTGTGTTGCCTGCTTCGTTTACACCACAAGCCCCAGTAGTCCTGTGACCACTTTGGAATGATCTCTACCAAACAGAAAGTTTCTTTCCTTGCCCTTCTTTTACCCTTTTTGCCTCTAGGTCATGCTTCATCTGCTGCTGCTCCTCTTCATCAAGGATGTGGTTGCCATCTTTGTCAAACCTGGAGAAAGCTGCCGTGATCTCATGGTCTGCATGGCCCAGTCTGCAAAAGAACAGAAAGGGAAAGCTCAAGGCACTGAATTACACAGGCAGGCTCTAACCGTGCAGGAACACCTGTTTTGAAATCAGTGTATTGCTGCCTCCTGCAAGGGACAAACTTAAATATCCCAAATAGAAAGGAGACAGCAACACAACCCCACTTAGATCAGGAGATTAAACATGTGAGGAAAAATGATAAGAACTATCTTGTGTGTGTGTGCATCTGGTCTGGTTGCCCCAGTCTGAGCTAACTGCTCTCTAGGTTTTGAATACCACAGAATTTAAATTACAAGTGTGACTGAAAGAAAGGGATAAATGGTTATCCCTCAGGTGGACTCACTCACTCTTTCAAACTGTTCTTGAAGTCCTCAAAATCCAGTTCTTTAGTTCCATTCTGCAGTGCTTTCTGCACATCAGAAATCCGCTCCTTTTTCAGCTTCAACCTCATGAGTGTCCGGTTGTAACTCTGTTAATAAAGGTGTAAATGGGTATGGAATCATGTAGGCAGAAGAGTGAAAAACAAGAAAGAATTGAAAACACATATGGGTGAAAACAATATGGGTGGAGCAGATGCTGAGTAATGCAAGGAGGTTTTGAGCTTTCCATAAGTACAGATACAACGCGATAAAGTATGCCTCATTTCTAAACTAGCATCACTTCTTCAAAGCAACACCAACACGGTACCCAAAGTCTCCATGAGAAAATTTGTTGTCTGCTTTTCTCCTTCCGAATCTGCCTTTACCTGACCTTCCACTCATCAACTGCTTAAGATAATGTCTCAAATACCATTCTTTGCAAAATATTGGTTCTAAAGCATAGACACTTGTGAACTTTCAGGACCTTTTCTGGAATTTGCCCATGGGAAATCCAGATGTAACCCACCAGATTTGCGTCACTGTAAAATGCTCAGATCATCAAAGCAGAACCTGTCACTTTATTTGTTATTGATCGAAGTGCACAGTATTAACTATATCAAGGACTGAAGGAGCTTTGTCAATAGACTATCCAGGGAAGGAAAGTCACTGAGAAACTCTACCAGCATTCTCAAGCAACAGGATTCCCCCAACCTTTGCTTCATTGTCTTCCGATTGCTAAAGCATCGGGAAGCTTGATCTATCCCAAAGGGAACTGTGACTCCTGTTGCTACTGTGCATGTTAGAAAGGTGGACCTGGAGCTGGCAACCAGTTTTTTCTCTAGTAAATTCCACATAGGTCAGGAACTCCAAGAAAATGTTTCAGGATTTGGCTAGAAAGTAGAACAGCTTTTGCTATTCATCACCTGCTTCAAGATGTCTGAGAGCTGCAGCTCATCCTTCTGGCTTGAAAGTTCCTCCTTGACTTCTGAGTAGGTGTCATTGATGATGGCCAGAAACATGTTCTAGAGAAAGGAGAAGAAAATAGTTGAATTAGCTTGAGTCACCTTGCCTGCTCCAGCAGCTGAGGCAGCAAGAGACAGACATAGCTGTGCAGAGTTTAGTTAAAAAAGCAGCTGTTTTCACATGGGGCATACCTTGCGCAAATTAAAGTGGGCAAAGGAAAGGACTGAGAGGAGGGCCTTGCAGCTAGAACAATGGCCTAAGATACGTTTGTTCCCAGGTCAAACACCTTCTCTGTTAGCTTCTCATGCAAGATCTTAAGTTACTTTTGGATCCCTGGTACTCAGAATTTAACATAATGAACAACCCTCTGGGTCCATTGCCTAGGAAAACAGCTGAACTTATCCTCTTGAATGCAGGTACCACATGAGTGGCATTCCCAGTCTGTTTTACTCTTCAAGATAAATGATGGAAATATGGCCCTTAATCTCCCTGAGTATCAATCAAATCCCTAAATGCAATGAAGTGTTCTGTGTCTACTTTGGTCTATTTGCACCACAAAGCTGTTGTAAAGGAAACTTTCTTTCTCTCTAAGCATTTGCACTGCACCTAGCACAGGGGAGGGATTGCTATGAGGGGTCTCTCCAACACTGCTGTCAAAACAGAGGCAAGGAGGCCTTTCTTACTTACCAGGAGCACAAAGAAGACAAAGAACACGTAGGTGACAAAATAAATAGGCCCAAGGACCCTGTTGGCATTGTCAATAGAATTGTAGTCAAAGTCACCAAGAATGATCCGAAACTGGGTGAAGCTGGAGGAGAGGTAGAGCACAAGGTCACACAAAGGCACATACATTTATTCTACCCCCTAAGATAGTCCTGAGGAGAACCCTGAACCCAGCTGCAGCCTGCATGGTCACAGGCAGAAGCCTGTGAGAGAGAGAGGTAACCTCTCACAGGACCAGATGCCAGAGGACTATGGAGCACAGGCTGAAAAACACTGCTATAGCAGATGCCTCCCTAACATCACGTATTGCCTGACTGGGCATGTGGACTGAAGGATTGTCCTTCTTAACTCGCTTCCCTGACACCCTTCCTAGGGTACTCATCTACCCACTGTTCTTGCCCCCATTTAAGGTGAACATTATTTGTGGGGCTTCTCTGGAAATTGGCCACTGAGATGACTCTGCTAAACAAACGAACCAACAAACAAATATTCTGAAATTAAAAAGGAAAAAAAAAAAAAAAGGAAAATAGAGACAGAAGGGACACACAGAGCATGAAGTTCTATGCAGAGAAAAGGGTCTTGACATCCTGGAGTCTGAAAATCTTGTCTAGGAAATGCAAAGCTCCATTTTGGACTCCTTACTTTTGGTCTATTGAGAGAGCTGGGAATGTTTTTCATGTCTAAGAGAGAAGAATATGGTTTTGCTTCCTCTTTGGTTCAAGTTGTGCCAATTCTGTGACGTTGAAATGTCTTCTTCTAGTAAGAAATTATTTATATTTCTTCTCCTTTGAAAACTTCTACCTTACATTCTTTAAGCTACTATATGGCTTGATTTAGGAAGCATCATGTTAAATTTGTGTTAAAATTGGCATATTATATGACTACTAACTTTCAGAATTACCTGTTAAGTTGAGGCAGAACTGTTATATTAAAATCAGATATAAATGTAAAATATATCAAATATAAAATAATTATTTTAATTGGATAAGCATAGCTGTCAAATATCAACCACTATTATATTTAATTTTATATATTTAGTATTAATTCCAACACCCTTATTTTTTATATTTAATGTTTTATATAAAACAAAAAAAAAACAGAAATAGTTTCTGACTTTTTCCATTTTGGTGTTTAAAGCTAAAATCTTGATAAATGCGTTACTTCCAATCTTTCTTTTGAAAGCCCTGAAGCAAAAAACAGTATTTGTATCAAATCTTTGTTTTTATTAAAATGCACTATCTGAGGAAAAACAGACAAGTTTTCAAGCAGCTGTTGTACACTGAAATGATGTGATCAGTGGCTTTATCTAGAAGCTAGAGAATTTCAAAGCTCCAGAGCTTCTATCTAGACCTCTCCCTTATTAAAGAGAAAACACTTTGAGCTTACCTCAAAACACTTATTTTGAGTTATTTAGTTCCTACTACCAGAATTACAGAGAAGTTGAACCTAAGTAGACCAAAAGCCACCTGCTGGTGTATAAAAACACAATTGCCAAGGTCTCAGCAGCAATCAGAACCATTCTACCACTTTTATGGACCCACAGCAGATGAGAAGATGACATAATGACCTGGTGAACAGAAACTATATTATCAGCTCAGCTACAATACTTTTCTGCAGAATGACTATAAACTACTCTGCATGCAAAGCGTCCTTGGTGTGCCTAACAACTCCACATCAGCTGAAAGCTGCCTAGACTACAGCAAAACAGAACTGAACTCTCAGCCTGAAAAGGCTGGGCTTTCCTTTGACCCAAAAGGCTGCTTATAAACACCAGACAAACAAAAATCTGTCTGTAACCTTCAATTTTCTCACTACATTCTTTTGTCCATGAGGATGTTATAGGTGTGGGACTGTGAGCAACATTTTAGCCATCATGACTTTATTGCATGAAATACAATGGGTGTCTGCTTGACATCCATATTTGCAATTGGGGATAGTTTGGAAAGCAGTTAAAGTTCTTTTGATGACAGCTGGTAATGATGAAAATGTGTTTACAACTAATACACTTACATGCATTTAACAAAGGTACTGAAGTTTTCCACTTGTGTCCCAAAAAGAAGGTAACCCAGCTGGGCATAGGCAAAGAAGACAATGAAGAACATAATGGCAAAGCCCAGGATGTCCTTGGCACAACGTGCCAGTGTGGAGGAGAGCTGTGTCATTGTTTTGTTAAAGCTAATATACTTGAATATCTGCAAGAAGAAAGAACAGGGACAAAATTAGGCCAAACCATCAGCTAGATCAGTCTCTTTCCTACACATACATGCTTACTAAAACAAGAGGTTATCTATGGCACCAAAGCACCGAGGAGACAGCCAAGCTGGGGCAATAATGGTCTAGAGTTCACATTGTTTGTCCTGGGTGTGCCACCATCTTACTATTGGGTCGTAAATATATGACTGTTCCCTGTGTCAAATGAAAATGTGAAGAGAGAGTGCTATAAGGACAAATATCTTGAGGATAGTGAGGATAGCTGAATACAGTATGGCTTTTCACCATGCCAAGATGCTTTGGTCAAAATGCAAGGTACATACCAATGGACAAGTCATTTCCAATCGCTGGGTGGCCACCATGAACATAGTATAGAATGGACAAGATTGCATTGTACTCAGCATTTTCAAAAGCCTTTTACACCACAACTTCTGAACTCCCTCTCTGCTCTCTCCACAGAGCTGGCCTCAGAATGCAAGGTGAAAAGCTGCCTGGATTTACTACAAAACAGAGCACATGACACTCGAGGAAATCCTTCCCTATTCTACAGCTGTTACCCTCATTCTCTAAGAGAGATGGAAGAGTTAGCCCCCAGGGTATCAGGTGGAACAGGTCTGAGACTGGAGCCCAGGCACCCCCTGTGTCCCCTACAATACCTTGATCCAGGCAAAGAATAAGTTGACTGCATTCATGTTGTTGTACTGAGTCTGCCAGAATGCCAAGAACTCAAAGTCTGCATAGGTGTCCGGGTGTTTCAACAACTCCCCCAACAGTCTGTTCACCTCAATGGTGCGAAAGATGTGAAAACCAATAGCAACAATGGAGAGCTGTGAAGAGGAAGGATCTGCAGTGAGTGTAGAAGTTAAAAGTGTCCACAGATATTAAAGTGCCACAGAATTACTTGGTATCACACTTCATAACTACACTGTACTGGTGGGGGATGGAAATAAGGTCCTAACGCACTGAGTGATGACCTGACTTCACACCCTCTCAAGCATCATTAAGGAAAGAATTTTCTTCTAATACCTGATAGAAAAGCACATGTCCATTTACTCCGCCGGTCCATTTTTCTATTGGAGCAAAAATCATGTCAGCTCTTGTCTTATCTAGACCAGTTTTCCCATTCTTTCATTAGTTGTGTCTCTTATACCCCTCTGCCATTTCTCTCCCTTCCCCCCCTCATTAAAAAAAAATAAAGTGTGCAAGCATCCTCACCAGAATGACAACCACATCCAAGATGTTCCAGATGCTGGTGAAGTACTGAAGCTTGTGGATACGCAGCTCCAAAATCTCCTCCACCACATAGTAGAAGATGAAGACACAGAAGACAATTTCACAGGCAACAATGAAGAAGTCCCATGCACTGACATATCTTATAAGCTTGACTGTCCGGATTTGCCAGGAGGGGATGGCACCACCAGTGGCTGGAAACTCAACCACTAACCTTGAAGGGAACAAGAAAGCACTGATAATTACAAATGGTGGGATGGAAGCATCAAACCTGAGTATGAGCTATCCACCAAACTGTGACTGGAAGAGTTGTGCGTGTGTTTATGCATTCTTCTCTCTGCTGCTTCACTACTCATGACAGAAAAGCATGAAAGGTCAAAAGAAGTGAGTCTACTTGTGTCAGAAAAAACAGCTCTTCTTGCTAATCCATACAATATCTACTGATGCCATTCAGTCCTACACCCTGTAGTGGACCAGATTATTTTTGCATTTTAAGAATCTGTGGCATTAAGAAACAAGTGAGAGGCAGAAGAATTTCCAGTGGGACTCAGCCTACCTCAGAACACAGAACAGATTGATATTTGCATTATACACAGAGAAATCAATGAAGACAACTCGTGTCCCCCGATCCAGCCATAACTTCTCCTTCAAGA
This sequence comes from Anser cygnoides, assembly GCF_040182565.1. Taxonomy (NCBI): domain Eukaryota; kingdom Metazoa; phylum Chordata; class Aves; order Anseriformes; family Anatidae; genus Anser; species Anser cygnoides. The sequence continues at coordinate 20,047,735 of NC_089879.1, forward strand.
TTTGCAGGGCTTCAGCACTCTCTTCTCTGGTCAACTTGAGGTCTATGTAGTATCCTCCCCCACTATAACTGGTTAGTCTTCCCCAGTGAGATGAGCCACCCAGCTCTTCCTCAGAATGGTACCTCCACCTGCAACAGACAAGCCATGAGAAAAGACATCACTTACCACCCACAGCCTTGGATAGGACCTTGCAGTCAGGAGAAGTGAAACTGCATCTTCAAAGGACAGAGCAGTTTAATCAAAGAGTTGGCACATAACTCCTATTCCAGATCTGAGCTTACACCAGTTCTTCACTGTTGATAGATTTCCGATCTAGTGCTTCCCAGTAGAGACACAACACATCTTGCCATACCATGGAGGGAAAATTCTGCAGGCTCATTGGCTATGCCATAGCCTTGTTTGCTTTTAAGGTTATGCACAGAGTCTGTTGCATTGCCTCCTACCATGTTGCACACAGTTCTCTGCTTAGAACACTCTTGCACGCAAATTTCCTTATGAACAATAGCTTCTTTTTCACAGATCAAGACTCTAGCATCAAGCAAGGGGTTATTAAATGGCAGCTGCCTCACTTTATTATAGAGGAAAATCCACATCAATTACATGAATCATCAGTAAAAAATAAATAAATAACCAAGTGTGATGGTGATTTTACATGTTATATTCCATCTCAGTGTAGAATTAGAAGTTAAGAAATCTGGGTCTTAAGAAAATGGTTCAGACACCTCTGTCTGAAAAAAAAGGGGGGGGGGGGGCAAAAAAAAGCTGGGAATAGGTTTTCAAGATGAAAGAGGTGCACTCCCTTAAAAACAGACAGCAACGTCTACCTAATTCTCATCTGGATTTCTCATGGCTTTCTCAACAGGTCCCACTCTAACATTCATCCTGTCTCTCCTCAAAGAGGCTTGATGCAAAGGACTTGCTGCCTCTAACTGCAAGGGGAATTCCAGCCTTGTGTGAGAAACTCACCCCTACCATTCATTCTGCAGCTCAGCATATCTTATTTTAACCAGAAGAGACTAATTTGGGGCAATTTAAAAAATGTAAAAATCACAAATATTCCAATCCCAAACAGCAGAAGATGTACTTACGCCGTTCCATTGACAAGTCCAAAGGAGAATCTTTCCTCCTTGTCTTCTGAGTATACATCATAGCAGCCTGAGATTTCCTCCTTGAAGTCATCATGGACCACACAGGAATTGTTCTTCACCTTCAGCTGTCGCATCCGTGGGACACCCAGAAGCAGGTTCTCATAATAGATGTATGACTGGGTATTGTGTGCTGCTAGGGACTCATTGTTGTACCACTTTGTCCAGTAAAGATTATCCAGAAGAGGACCTTGTGCATACTGCGTGAGAGGGAGAAGAAAGCAACTGGTTCGTAGCCTACATATCGGAGGAATTTTCTTAGTCTGGGCTTGAGGTAAGACCTGACCCACACTGCTCTACTGGTAGAGTTTGCGTTGCATATATGCTAAGGAGGGGAGCCCCCATATGGAGCTGGGTGGAGCTGCAGGGTAGGAGATGGATGCTGTGCAGCAGGGTGGTGTGGTGGACCCTCTCAGGCCTGTAACGTGCTTGCTGCACCTTGTTATGCTAACAAAGAGACAGGGGCCCTACAACCTCTTTGTCCCTTCCTCTTCAGGGAACACAAGTCTGGAGGAACTGTCCTAGCATGAGGTGTGAATTATTAAAACAAGGTGGACCAGTTCCCTGTAACCAGTGAGGGAAACTATAGTGCCATAGTTCATTGTGCTTTTTTAATATATCAGAAAAAGGCAAAGCTAACTGACAATGAATTTCTGGCTGGCCGTTAGAGATAGGTGGTTGCAATATCTCAAAGACATTCACCGTGGACCATATTATTCATTCTCCAGTTCTTTGATAAAAATGTGACAGATCCCAACATCTTGTCCCCTTTTTATTTTCTTTGGTAAAAGTCAGTGCAAATTTTAATCCAGTTTCTCCATAAAGAATCTACAGGTCAGGTCAGGCCATGCATAAATTACAGGTTAATTACACTGATCCCACAATTGCCCATGCGAATGGAGATAAGATTATTACTAAGAGACCAGCATGAAGACATTAGACTGCAGGATTCAAAGCTATGTCTGTCACAAGAAAGCCTGGAATGGATTTTTCTGGACACACACAACACTTAGCCTAGTCAGTATTCTGGCTACAGTGATATAATGTTTTAAATCAGTGTGTACTCTGCATGCAAATGATAGCATATCTACTGCTAGTAGCTGGCAAGCAGCAGTAGAATGGCTTGCTGAAAGCACTAGGTAGCACATTCAGAGATAACTGAATATCCCACCCTAGCTGAGATTTCCAGGGCTCCCCATGCCAGGCTAGATGTTTACTCACCACCCAGAAGTCAGCCATGCTGCCAATGGACTGGAAAGAGACACGGCTGTCCGAAGAGGTCTGCAGGAAGAGCTCAGACATCACTTTGGTGTAGTAATAGGCATTGGAACTTGTCATTCCATATGTCACTAAGAGAAGAGACAAGAGGAGGGTCCTCCCTTACACCTGAATATCGGAGCCTGGTATATACATTCATTTTCTGCATAGCTTCTACTGTTGTAAGTAAGCTGAGCAAGGCAGAAGAGAAGAAACCTTGAGAGCTCTAATCACATTACTTTCTTGATTGCTTAAGGAGTTCAACTGTATTTTCTGCATCTTCCAGAATTTAAACTGCCAGACTGACCGATTTTAAGAGTTTAAAAGCCAAAGAAGACCATTGGATGATGCAACTGAACATCCTGGGTAACATTTTTTTCCCCCTCAGAGAGACAAAATTTCTGAGAGAAATCTTCTTTCTCAGAACAAAATTCATGATCTGTATTTTGTGTGCACTTAGTTCTGATCTAAAGCTATGAAGGTATAGAGACTACCCTGTTGTGGAAAATTCCAGGCAAGTTTTTGTCTACCAAAAAAAATCAAACAAGTATATGTTGTTTCGACTACCCAGAGCTCCTCCCTGCAGAAGAGCATCCATCATGGCAGTCACTAGGAACAAGTCCTACTGTTGAAAGGATACTGTGAAAATAAAACAGCAGATATTCAACATCCACCTCCCAAACACTTCTAGATGAGTCAGTGTGCGACTGCATGTACGTCTGTGTGCATGCCCTGGTTCTTCAGGAAGGACTGTCTCCCTGGGTCAGTGTGATAGTAACTTGGGTTGGTATTGTCTGTCTATCTCTCCTGCTACAGGGCCCCATGAAATATAATCCTCTTCACTGTTCTGTGCCACAGGTGCTCATCTGTGATAATGAATGAACCTTCCCAAAAAACAAACAGTCATTGTTCTAACCACACAAAAGCCATTAGCATTCAGTACAGGGCTGCATTAAATCTACCCAAGAACAACACAAGCTGCCATCTGCATTATCACCTCAGCCACCTCACCAGTCTCAGAGACAAAAATCTCTCTGAACCCCGTGTCTCTGATCCCAAGAAGTTTCTAGAGCTGCTGTCTGAGGTTTGAACATTTGCTGTGAAACTAAATCTGAGGTTTTAACATCTGCTGTGAAACTAATCTCGCTGTGCAGATTCTTCCAGGACTGTGATGTCAACAGCTGGAGCTGATTATGTGGTTTGGGAAATTCTACTTAAATCTAGCAGGTATCAGTTCAGTCCAGAGCAATTGTCAGCCATTTTACTTGTGTGTGCAGCAGCTATTCTGTGAGTCAACAACACACCTGCTTGCTGCAGTGATTATACATACAATCAATTTAACACCTACAACAGGGTGAGGAAGTCTAATAATAAAACCTCGCCTTCTTCCCCTCATGCTACACACAGAAAAGACAGCTATGAGATAGGATATCTACTTACATAGACAAATGTCCACCAAGAACACAATATAGACTAGAAGCTCTCGTAGAGTGGTCTTCACATAAAGCTCTCTGTTTTCAGCTGTGTTCTCAGTGAGCGTAGTGCCCCACAGACCTGAAGGATGTAAAGAAAAAAAAAAAAGAGAGTTTTGATGGCCATTCTCAAAGACTATGGGAGGAGTCCTATTCCCAAAGAATGCTCCTGTCTTGTGAGTTACTAGATTTTTGTCACTTTCCAAAACAGAAACATTTTTCATCTCAAAACTTGACTAAAACTTGTTAAATAACCTATAAAATGAACAATTCCAGTGTGAAGAAAAGATTTGAGGCTGACCAAAACTGAATTTTTTTGACCATTATGTTTTGCTAAATCACTCTTCATTTTTCTGCCAGACTTCAATAGGGACTGATCTTTTTCTGCCTGTTTTTCAGCTTACTTTTTGCAGAAATTCAGTCTTTGTCACAAGTTTTCCTGGAATGTCATAGTTTCATCTCAGTCATGCACGTGCCAACATCTGACCTTTTGTTAAGGACTTCCATAGCAGAACTGCATCTGATTTTAGCTTTACAGCTATTAGTTCTTTTTATGTATACTGAGCTATCAAGCTCCAAATATTTGTCCCTTGCTTACTCACACACTTGAAGATTTCTTGTATGTCATAAGACTCAATCAAATAGCCCAACTCAATATTTTCAGCATACAATTTAGAGCCAAATTGTGTTCAGGATATCTATCAATGGAGCTCTGCTGACTTCAGCGCAGATTTATACCAGCTAATGTTCTGATTTCTTCACACAGTGAAAGCAACTCATTAAACGTCATCAGGATTGATCAAAAAGACAGGAACGCTTTCTTTAAAAGAAGCCTCAATATTTTGGTTTTGATGAACCGCCTAACACCATTAGTTTGTTTACTTGTTCTTGCTGTAATGGCTTTCTGTTGTGTTTTCAGAATCTCTCCTGAAGTTGAAAGGCATAAGAAATTCCACTTGAAAGCCTAGTGATGGAACTGGCATCAATAATACCCACAGTCTTCCTGCTTTATACACCTCCTAGAGAGCTCAGGCCTGATACCTATCCCCACTGGTGCGCAACTATCATCCCCCTGCAAATCGGGATCAAAGGCCACACATCTCAAATCACCTCAGGAGGAGGAAGGAGACAGGCTTTTTTGCTTTGGAACAAGCAAAAGTGCTATAGCGCACATTCACTCCTGTCCTGATGGTAACTCTTTGGCATCTCAACAAAGTACGGAGCTTTTTGCACATTCAGCTGCCATGATGGCTGCCACCCTCACTCATGATGGCATCCACCCTCACTCCTGGACAGACAAACCAACAGCCTGCTCTGGCCATGCAATAGACCAGAAACAGAAATGAGAGACTAGAGAAGATGTGGATTTACTCTAGTGCAGGAGAGTAGCATGTAGTCTGTGAAAACTCCACAACAGAAACAAACAAACAAAAATCAGTGGGTAACAACAGAGCAGAGACATTACTGCAAGTGGTAACAGTAAGGCCGAGTCAGTGTATAGTAAAGGCCAGCTACTCAGAGAAGGGCACAAAGTTCATTGTAGTCATTGGGCTCCTGAAGATCTGAATCTTATTCTCATTTTTTTGTGTTATAAGCAACAAGAGACAAGAAGATGTTAGTGCACTCCAGTGCAACAAAAGGTACTTTAAAGGGATGGAACTATGTCCTTGTGAACAAACACCCCATGAGGCAGGGAACCCCTAGTACCAAATGTTAAGAAAAGAGGCAAAGGAAAATAAGTGCACTCAGGAATACCTAAATGCAGCAACACTCAAATATCCTTGAAAATTTGGTTCAGAAACTGGACCAAAATTATACCTGGAGGACCACGAGTCTTGTCCCTTATCATTCAGGTTGCATCCTGTAATTGTGAAACTATACCAGTTGAGGTTTTATTTCAGGTGTTTCTTTAGGAAACATGCCATGGAAATATACCACCTCATACGTGAAGTATGTACCCGTCTGCGTCTCCTTTGGAACCCTCCAACCTCGGAAGCCTGGGAATTCATCTCTTTTGAATATGACATTTGGACTGAATGATACTCCCATTCTCTCCATACCTCCTGCCTTGTAGCAAAGATGACAGGACAGACCCAGGAGGCACAGAAAGACACACAGAATGAGGATGATCCTTTTAGGTCAGCTAAAGATGATGATTCAGAGTAATGACAGTCTGTAGTGAGCAGCTTCCTGTACTACACAGATATTATGTACTTTCTACCTTCTGCACCCCTGCAGTCACCTTCCCCCGCAAGTATTACTGCTCTTCCCAATGGCTAGTAAATCCTTTCTACTGAAATACCAGAACTTTACCTCGGATGCCTCTGAAGATGTAGAAGCAGCACTTGAGGAAATGACTTGTCTTCCCATCCACAGCTTTGTTCTGCTCTGTCCGGTAGGGAAGTGGATCCCCCACCTCTTCAAAGTTCTCATAGGGATTCTCCAGGATGGACTTGGGGTTGTAGATGGCTCGAATCTTCAAGGAGGTAGAGGGAGAGCCATTGTAAACAGGATTATCCCAAGCTTTTTTCCCCACACTCTCCAGTTCATGTTCCTCTGGGGCTCGAAAGTGGCTCTCAGCTCTGTTGTTTAGGTGAGAAGAGCTCATGGCTATTCACTGGCAGCAGAAGTACTAATTAGCTGGAATTGTAGATGTAGCCTGCCCGGGCTGGATTTGAAAGCTAGCGGAAAGGGAATCAGTCAATGCCAAACAGCGTGTCTGCCTCAGCAGCCTGAGGGAGGGTGCACCATCAGCATCCTGCAGACAGCACGCATCCTCCCCCTGCTTTATACCAGCTCAGCTGGTGACACGCATGGGAGGGTGGCACTGCCCCTTGTAAGAACCACCACCAGCCCTGTCAGTCCCAGGAACAGCGACGTGGCCAGGACACCGTCTCTGCTTCCAACCTGAGACGAGAGACTCTGCTGGAGCTGTGGGAAGGGGAGGCTGCCAGGAGACAGCCCCCGAGCTGTGGGGGAAGGCTGGGATTTACTTGGACCCCTCAGGCTGCCCGCAGCCCGGGTCAGCTCCAGCAGCGAGCTGTCTCAGGATGCCCGAGCAAACACCGCTCGGCTCAGCGCGGAGCCTTTGCTCTGGGGCTGAGGGATAGCTCGAGTGGCCAGGGAAGGGTCACAGAGCAGAAATCCTCCCTCCTCGAGGCAGGCGGTGAGGACCCGGGCCGGGCAGGTCACCAGGTGGCGCTGGCAGCTCGCCCCGGGAGCCGCTGAGCCTAGCTTGTGGGATTGCGGCTCTGTAAAACCAGGCACCGCCTCTGCTCTCGGTTAGACACCGGGGTTTGGCCTTAAGCGTGATCCCGGTGAGTTTTCCCAGCTTCCTCTTTGCTACGTTATTGTTAAAGGCAGGAGCGGTGAGCAGGAGTAAACTCCTAGTGCTTGCTCTGGAAACCAGAGGCTGAGCTCTTCAGCTTCTGCAGGATTTTCACAAGCCCTGCGGGGTCTGCTTGCCCTGAGGCAAACCAGGATCGTATCAGGCAAAACTGGAAATAATAGCAGCTAAGGGGTGTCAATATTCATCCACTTCTTGCGAAGTAGTCCCAGGCCTCATAGGTGCTGTGGTAAGATGGTAAAGGAACATCCAGTCTGAGCCTGCCCCCTCCTCAAAACTGAATACATAACCTCAGCAGGTGCTTCTCCGCAGGTACTGATGGCAGCAATTTTTCCTGACATTACCCAGGGAAGCAACATGACTTTTGCAGCTGTAGGACTACAGGGCTCAAAGGTTCAAACAGGGATATTTTCTCTGGACTGTCGCGTTCATACAGCTGGATGTGGATGTCCCCTTTGCTCACCTACCTGACGATGGCACTGAGAATGCTTGAGTAACAACGAGGCAGGACCTAACTCGTTACAGGGCAGTGAGAGGGCAGCAACTGGTAATTTGGTGGGTTGGAAGTTCATCAGTGTTCTGGGATGGATTCTTGGGCTGAATTTGGTACAGTATTTGCTGGCTTTGGAATGACACCTGTCTGATGGTATCTTTCTGACCTTAGGCCTTATTCACCAACCCGCCATTCTTGTTGAAAGCCAGCAAACAGGATTTCTCTTCCTTCCTTTTCTCTTCTCTGGTGAAGTCTGTTTCTCAGCAGCCCTAGAAGAAACATTTCAAAGGTACCCAGGCAGAGTCTCTTTCTAAAACTAGAAACCATCTTCACAGTGGGATTCAGCATGGTAGGGGAACAAAAAAGCACAGCCCCAGAATTTTCCTTAAAATACCATGTGGGTCAGAGCGGTTCCTGCACTGAGCACTCATTCACTGCAGACAAATCCACTGAGCAGATGAGAGGAACAAAGCCACGGAAATGTTCAGCTAGGGAGGGGATAAGCTCTCTGTTGCTGGCTAATTTGTTAAGAGCAGGCTAGGTGAAGCTCAGAGATGAGCTCTCTGTCAGCTGGCCAGCCGCTTCATTGGGTAGCCTGTGAGCTATTCCTACCTGGCACATCGAGTCTTCATGCAGGATACAGCAGCACGCTGCTGGCCAGGGCCTCAGCTGGCTTGTATTCCGCCGTGGGGCTGGGGATGTGCTCTCTTGGCCTTGCCACCGCTTCTCTTCTTCAACGGCCTGTGGCCACAGACCTGTTTCAATGAATAACAGAGCAATGCTAGCTAGCAAGGAGGCTGGCAAGAGACCAAAGTAAAACACTGGGTGTTGTTGATATGCGCTGCCAGGCATGTACATGCACACACTTAGTCTGGGCAAGAAATATGACTTCCTCCTTTTTATTATTATTATTTAAACAAATTAAAAGATGAATCATGGGAGGAGAGAGGGAGAAGAATATTGTTAGTTGTTGGATTTTCTAAATCATGGTGCATTGTTTGGATAATGTCAGTGCTTTGGCTTTATTTATGTTGTTAATTTAAATGATAAATTGAAACAAAATGGTTAAGAAAAAAAATCAAGTTACCTTGGGGTACACTTGCACATACTATTATTTTTTATCAAGATCCCCACCAACCCTTGTTAGAGAGCACTGAAGATCAGCACTAAACAGAATAAAGATAATTCTAGTAATTGATGCTGCTATTACCAAAAAAAAAAAAGTCTGCAAGGAGAAGGATTTTCCTTTAATAGGCCATGTGGTGGACTTGGGAAACAACTGGCCTGCTTCTGCATGCATAAACCCTCTCTCATATTCCTGCAAGTCTCACAAAAAAGGCTTATGATTCTGAAAATGTTTTTCCTAATAATGTCTTCTGGCTTAATAAAATTTATTGTCTTTCCTTGCATCCCTTGTCTTGGTTATATCAACATCAGCTGGATCATCAACAGCTATCACTACTATTCTAACACCATCAAATTCTATAAGATTCAGTTGTAGTTTAGCAGCAGCTGGGCAGGCATTGAAACTCTGGAAGTTTTGTGCCATTCAGAAATAGTTATATAATAATCTGCAAAGACCTCCAGAAACAGAAAAGACTGTGATGGTGGGAAATGAACACACACGCCAGGTACAGTTCCAGTGCTCATGGACTGTCTTAGCAATTGCAATGCAAATTTGTGGATACTAAATGTGCATTACCATGAGCCTGTAAACAATCTCTGAACCTGATCCAAACCTCCCCTTTTTCACTAGCTTTTCATGGAGTTGTGAACTAAGCTGATTTGGGTAGTAAAATACTTTTCTTTCATTGGCACAATACAGTTTGGTTTTCTTTAAAAAATATATTATTTAGTTTTTACTAAAAGGAAATAAGCTGTCAAAGGCTCTCAAGAAAATTGGCATCATAGCACATACAGAAGAGGTATGCAGGAACCTTTGAAGGTTTTTGTTTTGTTTTAAAAAATGCTGTTTCTCTACATAGCTAATATAAAGTGTTTATATGGCATGAATAAATCCACCCTGCTTCTTCACAGGGGATTAAATTTTTTTATAACATTCATTCATTGCAAAGCAAAAGTCCAACCACCTTCTGCACAGCAAAGAATAAAAGAGTAGGGATTTTTATTGCCCCTAAATAATTAAATTAACAATTAAATTTATCAGCAGTAGTTTCCTTCAAATTTTCCACTGTGAAGTTATTTTCTGTCATGATCAATATATTGTTGAACTGTTTTATAGAAGTATAAGCCACAGCTAATTTTGCCATCAATTGGTAGTGTGATGATCACATCCTGCCACAGATACATGATAGTGAACTGAGATAGAAGGACCTCATAAAGGAATAACAGATTACCTATGTAGAGCTAAAATAGCATTCATTTTCAAACAATCCAAATTAAAAAAAAAAAAAAAGGCAGCTATAAATACTATACAGTAGAGAAAAGAGGAGTGAATGCGTGTAACACCACAACTAAATTATTATTTAATTTCCTGGTATTCTCTTTCCCTAAAAAACAAATCCTCCAGCATAGCAGATATCCAAGATAGCAAACAATTTGTGTAAAAAGAATGTTTTCTGTTATTGAATTATCATGCACTTTAGCAGTGGATGTCAGGTTCTCACCATTCTTGATTGTAAAGCTGACATTAATAAAAACAGTACCTCTCCCATGGCAGCACTGCTTAAGGTCATGCTCCAACTCAAAATACTACGGCCATAGCCCCCAACCTCAAAAGGAAGGAACTGGCCCCACTCCTGGCTTGTGGTAGCCTATTTTACTTACCTCACACCACGATTCTGGGGCACCTCAAGAGCCCCTTGCCTGGTGTCTGCAGTCCAGCCCCTCTGACAACTCCACACCCCTCCTTACCAAAGGACACAACAATCTCTATGCCCTTTTCACTGGGAGAAAGGTGGCCCCTTAAAATTGGGAGCAGGTGAATGTAATGTAGGAACAAAAAGGAGCAACCTTAGTGGATTTCTTTAATTTGGCAGAGAGGAGAGGGACATTCTGAACTTAAATGCCTTATTATACACAGTACATTGAGAAGGAATTAATCAGAGTAAAACACTCTCAAAGGTAACAAGATGGTACATTTGATTTTGTTTTCACTAAACAGTCCACACCCCTGCTACCTTTCTTCCAGTTCAGCTAGGATGAACTTGAGTATCTCTATTATTTCTAATTACTATAATGTGATAAGAATTAAGCATGGAAAAAAAGCAGCTTTATTTTGATAACGTGCAATACAGTAAAAAATGTAATTTTAGAAATAGGTGAAATAGCATGTGTACCCTGGTCTTCCCGGGCACAGGAGAATTCACCATCCATATAAGAATGTTATCATTTGAAACCTGGTTTACTCTCCTTTGTTATTTTTTCTCTGGAATTTGTGATGTTCAGGTTTGCAGTGTGGTACTCCAATGGGGTCTGGTAACACTGCAACCATGCCTGGGATTCCTCAGCCCCGCTACAGTGAGGGAAAAGGTCTGAAGCAGCCAGATGATTTATGAGTCTTAGGGTCACTCGCAAAAGCCCACTTCTGATTAGCATTCCACACCTACACAATTACACCATGCAAGCAAAGCCAACTTTGCACTCTGTGCTACACCTAACTCACACACCAACAACTGTCCAACCAGTAACAGTCCAAGACCTACCTGGGAACTCACCAGATTTCATCCCTTCAAAATAGACCACTCTTACGCCCTCTACTGCATCTCGTAGACAAGCCTTCACAAAGTAAGCCACTCTTCCTGCAGTACTCCTCCAACATCAACAAACACCTGCATAAGGACTTCCACTACAACACTACCAGCTCCTGCATGAAAAGCTTCATGTTCTCCGTTATAAATTACTCTTTCAGCCAGAAAGAATTAGTTTATTGAGTAAGCGACCAGCAAGCAAAACAGCGCTGGGCGGCTGGGGAGCCCATGCTCCTCAGACGGCCCGTGCCCCCCACCCCCCTTTCACAGTCCCCTTTTATCATCGGGTTCTTCCGGGGTTACGCAGCCCCCCTGCCTGGTACTGTGGCTGTGTCGACTGTTGCTAGGGGGTCGTGTCCGGTCCCTCTGGTGGTCGCACGGATGAAGGCGGTAGTCTTCCTCTGCTTGGTATGTGGTGTTTTTCCCTCCTTAACCGGTCATGTTGGTTTGTCTTAAGATAGGACAGTGGGTTATCAATTTTGCAGTTATAGTATTTACACAAAGTTCTCTCAACTCTCCGGCCGAGACAGCAACAGGCAGGGAGCCTCAAGGTCCTTACAGCCACCTGGCGACTCCCTTCGTTCCTTCTTAATATAGCCATGGGAAATAATGAACAAACATGCTTCATACATCACATTCTCCTCAAGAGTCCACCCTACAGCAACTGCTGACGAACACACACTAGCCTCACCAAAGCCAAAAACCACCACAAAAACCGCAAAGTTAAAATTGCATGTGCAGGGCTATATTGTAGGTGTGGGTTAATGCAGAGGTGGGCTTGGAAGCTGCAGAGTGTACACCCTAATGTTTCATATGGCATTTTATTAGGGATTCTGTTCTCCGTGGGAGAAGCCTAGAAGTAGAGATTCTGAAGACAAGAAGGGAACTGTTCTTCAGGTCTCTGAAGCTGAGAGTATTTAGTGGTATCTGTGCTGTGGATCTTCTGTTATATTTGCTTCTCCATCCACCTGGGCGCTGTAGAAGATAGAAAAAGAAAAATATAGTGCATGATTAACAAGCTCAAAGTTTCTGTCCCAAAGCAGAGTTACTGCAACTCTACGTACATTCTAGGAAGCCTAATTACAGTTTTTCCATTTTCCCATACTTTACATTAGTATTTTCTATCCAAAACAATTTGTTGACCCATCTGAGGTGCTTCAGGGCTTCTGCCCCACCATCCACTCTGAGGTACCTCTGCATTTCCCTCTGAACTCCCCCTCTTCAGTGGCATCCCCTCTCTGAGGTACCTCAGTGTTTCCTGCTCATGCCGCCCCGATACTGCCCCCTCTCGGAGGTACCTCTTTATTTCCCATTGAAGCACCCTATCGCTATCCCCTCTCTGAGGTACCGCAGTGTTTCCCCTTTGAAGCCCACCTGGTACTGTTCCCTGTCTGAAGTCCGAAGCCCCCCTGCCGCTAACCCTCTGCGAGGCACCTCAGCGTTTACCTTTGAACAACCGCGGGGCACCATCCCCGCTCTGTGGTTTCTCAGCCTTTCCCATCGAAGCCCCCTCGGCACCACCTCCTCTCGGAGGTACCTCGATGTTGCCTGCCGAAGCCCCCCCCGTGCCATCCCCTCTCTGAGGTACCTCAGCGTTTCCCTTCGAAGCCCGCATGGGGAAGCCCCATGAAGCCCCCGCAGGGAGGTCAGGCCTGCCCAGGGGCGCTGCCTGCTTGGCCAGAGGCGGCCTGGGGACATGGCATGGGCTTGAAGGCTTGACTATATGCCGCGCCATGGGGCTGAGAGGAGAAGCACTCAAAGGCTGTGAGGCAGCAGATTTTACATCCCCCCCACCTCGCGGTTTAGAGGACTGTGTCCTTTCTGATGGTTTAGCTCAAACATCTTTCTTACTTCTAAACGTACAGCAGTAACACTTGCAAAAACCCATTGCTGATTAGCTTTCTACACCAATTAAATTGCACCACATAGGCAAAGCTAAAATTGCCCCCCATGCTTCTGATAACCAAAAAGCTGCCCAAAAACTACCTGCATGCTGACCAGATCCCCCTTTTGGATCAACTTGCTGTCTTATTCTCTGTGCTCCATCGCACAGAGAAGCTTCCACAAAGAAGGCCACTTGACCAGCAGTAATATTGCAACATCAACAAACTCCTACATGAAGACTTACATCTTTCTGTAAGACCTAATAGGATATGGTATGCCTCTATGATAAAGTAGCACAAGGAGCAGTTTAAATCTTGCCATCAGTTTTGCTAGCATGATGGAAAACAGTTACATCCATTTGCCTGATGGAGTAACACATATAATGAGAAACTAGTAAAACAACATATCTGTTGTGATGTTGTTCCCTTTGTTATGCACTTGCATTTCTGCTGGTGTTTCTACCTTCAGACGCACCAGTACTTAAGCATTTAGTCTGAGGTATAGGTAAGGCCTCTACTCTCTTCAGTTTATTTACAGTAAAACTTACATTAAAACATTGTGTGGCTTCATTTGCTATTATTTGCACTGCATTGGTTTTTATTGTACTCACTGATTACATGTTTGAGAGTTTAGTAAAGCTCTCATACTCACTAGTGTGACAACCTAGTTTTGCTGGGCAGCTCCTAAAACATTTTACTGCATGCGATTCTTGCCTACAAACTGGCACGTGCTGAGCCAGGAGACCAATCTTACACATTCACAGGGCTGCCCTGTTTGAGAAAGCTCACTGGGAGCATCAGGCCTTTTCTGCCTTTCAGGATGTGTTCTCCAAGGATGGTGTTCCAATCTCTCAGCAGTCTGGGTCCAGATTACCTGAGACACTTGCTCCCTGAGCGGGGTGCAATTCAGCAACTGAAATCCCTGTGGGACACTGAGAGCTGCAGTCTTACACTTCCATTTTTTTTTTCTGGGATTTGGCAACCCTACAGAAGCCAACGGACTAAATATGCTTCTCGATTTCTTCCCTTCCACCCCCCAAAGTTTAAAGTTCTTTGTGAGCATCACCACACCTGAACGGTGGGGCTTTGCGGCGCGGAGCGGCCGCTGCGGCGGCACCGCCGGAGCTCGGCCAGCGGGGGGCAGCCGCGCTCCGTCCTCCCGCCGCCGCCCGCCGCGGGGCTGCCGCGGCCCCCGCTCCTGAGGGCCCCCAGCCGCCTGCCCCACACCTGAGACTGCCCTAGCACGTACAATCAGCTTGTGAGGTGTACAATCAGCTTGTGAGGTGTGGGCCAAGCCCTCGCAGCGTGCTCCTCACGCAGGCCCAGCGCCTGTTTTCCTACCGTGACTGGCCCTTCACGTGGACCTGCTGCAAGAGGTGGCATGGCCCAGAGCTGTGGTGCACACGTGGCAAAGCCCATGCTGCCCAAAATGCACATTAAGACAAACTTCTGCTGTCCAAGAGGCTGTCCAGTAACGTGGCCCTTGGGCTGCTGCCTTGTCCTCAGGGGTGCCCTTGGTCCCAGGCAGGTTCGGAGCTGAGGTGGCACTTCTGAGTGACAACAAACCACCTCTTCCCCGGGTTTCCCCAGCCACAGGCCCATGACAGGCCAGCGGACAGCAGGAGGGAGGCACAGGCTGCACCGCCATCCCAGCAGGATGAGCATGGTTTGTGAGCCCAAGTTAGGCCTGATCTAATTCTGTTCTGCTGCAACATAGCTCCATTCCCTCTTGTTCAGTGAAGAAAAGGGGCAGATTATTGTCTCCTTCTGCCTTGTCCTTGCCTCCCTTCATTTCTGCCTTGGCCACCACCTGCTGGCCCTTTCAGGCTAACCACACACCTTGCATCCCCTCCTATTTTCCTCCCTCCATCCTGGATTGTCCCCAAAACTCACTCTCTCCCTCAGGGCATGGTGCCCACTGTTTGACACATTTCTTCAGCTGGTACCTTCACAATAGCAGAATGACTCCACATGGTGAACTTTGATGGTCCTAGTGCCACAGCCCAAGCTTTAAGAGCTTATTTAGCAACTCTCTGGTATACTGCTGACTTGTGCTCAGCTGTGGCTCCACAAGGCCTCCTGGGCCAGGCAGCACAGAACAGATGCTTGTGCACTTGCAGACTTGTCCCCTTTGTGCATCCGGTTGCTCCTGCCTTCATGGCCCTCTTCTCAATTGGCTCCTGTTGCCTGGGACCACGTCTCACACCAGCCACAAGCCCTGGGAATCACAATCCCACCAGCATTCACTTCCCAAATCAGCTTGGCATTGTCCTCTGCCAAACTCATTCAATTATTACCCACTCTATCACCTTGGTTAATAAAGGCAACAAGGGCAGAGCCAACACGCTGCCAGGACAAAGCTACAAAGACATCTGCCAACAATGTGAAAGGCAGCAAATCCTGTGCAAGAGCCAGGCACAATACTTGGCTATCAATAGCCTCTGAGGATCAGTGCAAGTGTTTGGGGTGAAGCAAATGCAATTTGTTCCACCTGGGAAAGCTTTCTCTGGCAGGCTACTGCTCCCTGCACATCGTTCACATGCTGCAGCACAAGGGATGGGACTGGGTGGAAAAATTGGATTAAGAGTTCAAACTAACATCCACAGCACTGGTTAGCTATCACGTAACTCTCACCTGGCTAGGGCAACCCACCCCTGCCTGTTCCTGTCATGCCCAGAGCAAGCTTTAGAGATAAGATACACTGAGATCAGGGACCTCCAGAGCAAAATCTCACGCGTCTCTGACACCTGCTTCGGGATTGTCTCTCTCTTCTTCCTCCAGGTGTCACCTGCTGACATTTTGGTGCTGCTTTTTCCCCCCGCTGCTGAAACTCATGTTAGCACCCACATGCTGAAGAGGAGTAACAGACAGTCCCCAAGGGTGCAAGAATGGCTATGATAGATCCAACAGCACCGGGGAAGAGGTGGGTCCCTGCACCTAAGGGACAGGGACAACCTGAGATCCAGCAACAAGCCCCAGCAGGGAAATACAGAATGAGGAATCCGGGAACCTTTGGAAACAGAGGCAGGGATTCTGGGCACCAAAGAGCTGCCCTAGTTCTATCCCGGCATGTCCTGAGGAGCTCACTCCCATGATTCTCAGGCTGATGGTGCTGGCCAAGTCGTGGAGAGAGAGCAGAGGAGGGGATTCCTCAAGAGCTGCAAATGATTCACCACCTTTCTACCTCTGTCCATCCCATTTTTCCACAGAACATAAACTCGACCTTCACAGTCCTGTGTTGCACAGTACTCTGTGTTTATTCATTCCCAATCATGTAATTCCATATAATCCGTAAGTATCCCATTTTAAAGGTAGAAAAATAAGAAGGGCTCAAGTGCCTTTTACAATAAGCCAGAGGCTGGCGTCATTGTTAGGCTTAGATGCTACATGTGCTTAATATTCAGGGATAAACCAATCACCTGGCTGAGCTGGCTCCTGACTGATTGAGAAAGAGGTGGTGAAAGAGGAGTCCAGGTCCTACCACTGGCAACACTGCGTGTTGGCACACCAACTAGCTGTTATCTGTGTTCCAGCACTTTCCAGACTCATCCTACCCCAGCACTCAGACCTGTTAGCTGGTGTCCCGGGGTCCCTTTGGAGTGGTCTCAGAATATTTCAGAAGTTGTGATCAGATGGGGACTTCCTCACTAGGGGGGACATTGCAGTCCCTTCCTAGTGGTTTGAGTGGTGCCATCCTGACAGGCATCTCCCAGAGCTGCTCATGTCAAAGTCTCATGTGCAAATGAAGATTGGCTGGGGCAGGACAGGGTAAGTTTGCCTGAGTTCTGTCTCTGTTTTTTTTTTTGTTTGTTTGTTTGTTTGTTTGCTTGTTTTGTGTGTGTGTGTGTGTTCAGGAACGTTAATCTTTATATGTAATTCTTTTTACAGAGTTGTTATTCCCAAGACACAGTACAGAGCCAGCAGACTAAAAAGAAAAAGCAGAATGACACAATGGATAAACAGAGCAAAACCTCAGAGCTAAGGTGTTCCCCGTGCCAAGCAGAACCAGATGGTTACTCCATTTTCCTTTCCTATGCCACTGTTTCTACATCTACAGTTTGCTCTGCTCCCAGTTGCACGAGGTTTTGAACACATGCTTCACTGTTGCCCCAGACCCTTAACTCTAGAACTGCTATCTCACCAAATTGCCCTCTAAGTGTAGGTTTGGGCTCTTGACTCTCTTCCCCCTTAAGCTAGAACTTTGTTTAGTGAGTTGCATCCTATTTATTTCAGTTCACGTATCACATTTGCCAAGATCTCATTGGAACTCTAAGCAGAGTGACCTCCAACATGTTTTGCACTCTTCCTAGTTAAGTACAGTCCACAGAAGTAGGAAGCTCGATCTATCTTCCATCACATAAATCAGTAGGGAAACTGAGCAGCCCTACTGCAGGTATGGACCCCAATGCTGTTCCAGCAACCTGTAAGTGTGGGCTCCTAGCACATTTTCTCAAAACTTCTGCAAATCATCCTCATTTAGGTAAAGCTAGGAGGGAAAGAACAGCTGTGACAGTGTTGTGTAATTCTACATCAAAAGTCATAGTGAAGCTAGCAACTCTGCTACTTTGCCTTTACCTTACTTTCTTTTGTCAAAGACTCATGGATAAAAAGGCCTGTCCTTATCAGCTAGAGAAAGTTAAAGTAATTTCTGTGCCCATATGGGTTCCTGAAGTTTATACCTGAATCCTGTGGAAATATGACCCAAGCAAAGCATGGAGGAAGCAAAAAGCATACCTTCCAGAAGGTGCCAAATGCACACTGTGGGAATGTGTGAATGCATGTGGTCATCTGCCACAGCTCTCCAGTGCTATAAGGTCCAGACTTTGTGAGAGGTATTTGCAAATTTGACTTTTTGAATGGGACTTCTATCTTGATGCTGTCACAAGAGACAAAGAGACAAAACCAGGAGGCTTTAAAAAGGTGATCAGAAATAAATGAGAGTAGATAATGGGCTGCAGAGTCACTTAAGTGCTACTTGTTGAGGATTTCTTTTACACTTGCAACAGATCTCTCCCCCTATTAGCACTCAGAACACAATCAACTAGTTAACTTGGGGCATTTTACCCTCCAAAACTGACATGATCCCACATGTCTGCAGTCCTTTTCTTTAAGCGAGGAAATGAATGTGGAAAGGGAAGAGTGTGTTTTCCAGCTCCATTCTTTAAAGGAGACAGGGTAGACAGGTTCTTCAAAGACCTGGAAAGGCAGCAAAACCAGGCAGGCAGGTAAGGGCTTCATTCCCAGCAAGCAAACCTAAAAATGTTCCTGGACGGAAACGTAGCAGCTTGTAGCACCTCTCTCCTTCAGGACTCCGAATGTCCTTTCCATGGGCAGTCATGCACACTGCTGCAGCCTGTCACAAGTCACGGTGGGGAGGCACTCTGCTCAGGTGGGAACTGTCAGGCATTTTCAGTTGTGAATGTGACAAAGAATGTGAGTACCACCCCCATTTTATAGGCAGTAAAAAAAAAAAAAAGCAAAACAAAAGATGAGAGAAGCCACTTGCCTATGCTGGCTGAGCACAACTTCGGGGTTGCTCTGGCAGGACTCAGCTGTGCTCTCCTTGCTTATAATATTAAGCTTTGGTTTTGGGAGTAGCTGAGTTCTGGGGAGAAGGCCAGCTGCACCCTAGTCATGGGGTTGCAGCCTGGTTACTGCTGACCAGTTGGAAGCAGATTAGGACTTTGTACCTTGAAACAACAGTGCTCATCTGTTAGGCCATGAGGAGTGATGCCTTTTATTTAGACTGCTTTACCAAAGAGTTGGTGTGGACAGAGATAATGAAGCATAAATCAAGACACTTCTCTAATCCTCAAAATACCTGTGGGGTCCCACCATGGCTTTGTTAGTGTTGGGTTAATGCAAAGTTGGTGGCCAAATGCTGACACTTGCTGGCACATTTCACAACAAAATAATATTACAATGGTCTAAAGGCCATTTTGGCCCTCATCCTCTGGGTGGGGAAAGGAAGAGCATTAAACTCATGGTCTGAATATCTTCTGGGATAAACCAAGATTATTCCTCCTCTAGCCACAATGCTGTATGTGTGTAAATATTCCAGGAAAGGCAGATCTAGGTAATAAAACCACATATTGGGAAACTGCAGCATTCCAGAGAGTTTGTGTTGAGCCAGTAGCTTTCTCCTACATCTGCTCCCAAGACATAGCATAGATAAATGAAGAGACAGAGGAAGGACATGAGGGCTGTCCACTGGAGGAATATAAAGGCAGGTCTCTGCTCTAGTCCCATTGCCCAAGAGGAAACAAAACATTCACTTTAAAGGAAACTGAAGTATAGATGTAGGCAGATGGGGACGGCAGACAGGAAGAGGCACACCCCATCTTTGAGGTTTGGGTGGTTTTTTTTGAGTGCTACTTTCACGTGTAGAGTGGGGAAGAATGGGACGAGGATCCAGCAGGTTCACCCCTTGTCCTTCCTGCTTCTCATCCTGGCAGCATGTATATGCTCTCAGGGCAGCCCGCCAGCTTCACCTTACGAGGGTATGCCTGTTTCCCCTGCCAGGAGTCTGTCTCCAGAAGGACCGTGGAGACAATGTGGCCCATGCCACCTAAGCTGGGTCAGAAGACCTGCCAGTAGTAGGTGGCATTTTCCCGGTCCTTTCTTGGCACTTTCACAGTGCTGGCAGCAGGAGATGGCTGAGAGGATGGTCTCACCCTAAAAAGAAGGGGCAGGAGGCGTAGGCAGGGAGGCACAGAAAGGCTGGAGGAGAAAGGACAGCTGAAATGACCACGGCAAGGAGAGATGTCCAGAAAGGAGGCTGCAGGATCACAGAGGGTGTCACTGCCCAGTGAATGCAGGCCAGGGAGGGTGGATAAGGGCGCTCAGCATGCTGGCTCCTTGGCACCTGGCCTGCCATGTCTGGTGTGGGTAGAAAGACACCAGAGAGCACCAGTGCTGAGGAGAGGGTGGCAGCACAAAGGCTGCTGTGTTCCTCTGCTCCCCATCCCTTTCTCCCCCTCCCCTCCCAATTTATTTACCCGAGTTCAAAAGACAGCCTTACAGTCCCGAGGGGCTGGCTGAAGTGGCCAAGGGGTGGGCTGTGAGGTCATCTTTAATGAGGGCAAAAATCCAGTGTCAACAATGCTGCCCATTGTATGGCCCTGTTTAGACAATACCGGCTGGGTTCTTGCTGCTGGCAGCCCGAGGGCTGGGAGCAAAGCCTGTTTGGGGTAACAGGAGGGGAGGAGGATGGGCGGGGGGGCTGGCACCGAGTCGGGTGGCAAGGGATGGGACAAAGTGCAGAGATAAGCACACTATCGCAGTCATCATCCTGTTATCAGCCTAATTCTCAGTGCTGATAAGATTTCTGCACCAATGGCAGGGAATTCAGCCATCCTGGTCACAGCCTGGAGGCATGGTCCACCACCTGAATTACATCTGCTTTCCCTTCTGACCCTGGCAATCAGACAGCAGTGATTTTTGGGACGTCATCTCCTCCCTCTAACCTCACATCCCCCACCGAGCCACAGCAGGGTGGCAAAGTCAGCACCAGCTTCTTTCAGCCCCAGCCTTTCTGCAGGCCATAGTGGGAAAGCAGCTGGGGCTTTGGCCACTGCTTCTCTTCAGGGAGCTACCCAAGAGCAGCTGTTAGCTAAAGAGCCCAGCTAACAGACCCTGAACATAGCCATGCCTGAAGGGAGAGGACAGAGCAGGGGATTTTCAGGGATCTGTGGGATCCACTGAATTTATGGAGCAGCAGATGGTGTTTTAAGGAGAGGGCAAACCTGACAGAAAGCAAGCAAGCAAGGTGATGCCAGCTCATATAACCATAAATCTCACTTTTGAGGAATGCCATGATATTGGACTCCTCAATTCCCTCTTTCTGGAGCCAGGTGAATACACAGTCCTAGCTTTCCATTTCAAGGAGGAAGGCCATTTGTCACCTCTCCTGTCCAAGGAAGAGCATGTATGTGTAAATACAACCCAGGGACGCCAGATTCCAAAAGAGAGTGCATGGGGAGAAAGCAACATTAAACCAGGATGGCAACCCAATGACCTGGGGTCTGATTCCTGGTTCTGAGTTCCTGGAGCTGACGATCCTGGCAGACCTGCAGCTGCCACCACCTTATCCTCACGCAGGTGTTCACACTGAACTCTGAGCTAGGTCTTGTCCCAACTCATTCTGTAGCTGGGGGCTGTCACCTCATTTCTCTGCAACACATAACTGCACGCCCCTGTCAATACCTGGGGAACAATTAACCCGTGAAGCTGCTGGCAGCCGGTGGTGAACCACGTTGGTATTCATCTGTTCTGCGCAGAAGGCTCGATGCCTTTGAAGGGCAGATTCTGTATGAGGGGAGGGAGGAGGAAGAAAGCAGAACCGATGAAATGACAATAAACCACCCCTGCACTTCTCCTGGGATTAAAGGCCCTGGCATAATTCTCCTATCCCTAGAAAAAAAGCTCCTAAGCTTGAATTGCTTCATACTTCTTCAGGAAAACAATGCAAGAGATGCAGAAAATAGTCCTGGGATAATTTTTGCAAAGCTTTATTTTTGGCAGAGGAGAAGGGGTATGGGTCAGCTCTTTCCCCAGTTTTCAGCTTGCTCTCTCTTTCTTTGATTCTCTTCCTTTTTCTCAACTTCCAGTGATGAAATAGAAAAAAAAAAGGGGTGGGGGGCAGGGAATGCTGTAAAAGAAGATAAACAAACAACATGAAACAAACCTTGCAAAGCCCTTGCAGCAAGTTTTGCTGTGTGTGGCTTTTTCAACACTTTTGGAGGGGGTAACTGAGGAGATTCACCAAAATTTCCAAGATGTCAACACCAGACAAAATCTTCTTGCAAAACTTACTGCTGTGTGGAAAAGCAATACACTATTTTGTTTGATTTTTTGGGGGAGAAGGAGAATGTTTTGATGAAACGTTTTTTCTGCATCCTGCCAGTGGCACTATGGTAGGAAAATCAGGTTGGTTAGTGCATCCCATGAGGGAGATGCAACCACTTTCTCATAAGGGCACTGCTCACAGACTGTGACTGGTGGCACCGCTGATGGTTGGTGCTTCTCTTTCCCCAGCCTTGATAACCCACTTTGAGACCTGCTGATAAAAAGTACTCTGCAAGAACTTTTCCCTGGTACAATGCCTTGACTGGGCCTCAATGGGGAGGACTTGTCAGGAAGGTGCAAGCCGCCTCACGTTAGCACCGTGCAGTTTTGAAGAAAGTCTGTGCTGAAGTTCAGGGTCTGTGCTGCCCATGGTGCATCTGCTGCTCCTCACTGCCCAGTGCCACGGCTCTGGCATTGCATCAACGTGTTTATAGAAGACCATGACCTTAGGCAGCAGTCACCAGATGCAGAAGATTTGAATCAGTTTCCTGGGGACAATGACTAAAGCTGAATCTTTCCTGAAGCGTTGGTGAACTCCGCCACTGACGGCTCTACTGAAGGCTCAGCTGGGCAGCTCTCCCTCGAAGGGGGGAAGAGATACAAACTGGTGCAGGAAAAGCCTGGTTTACGCAGTATTGCTGTATGTGTGCTAGAAATGTCTGTGTTCCCACCTGGTCTGCCTGTCGATCACCCCTTTTGTCTCAAGCCTTGAGCAGCAGACCTGAGGCAGAACCTGCAGCAGAGATTAACCTGTCGATAGATGAGAGCTCCCTGCCCCCAGACCCTCCTGCCCCCGGACCCCCCTCCAGGGAGGCAGCGGGGCTGCTCCAGCCCAGCAGGTCACATCTTCGAGCCTCGTGTGGCCGCTTTCCAGCTCGGTGTGGCAGAGCTGCACATGCACTGGGCAGGGGGTGAGGGGCTTCCACCCCTAGCTGGACCCCCAGCCTCACCTCCCTGCCCTCGCCCTCCCCTCCAGGCAGCAGCCCTCCGCCAGGGGGAGCACGGCACGGCTCGGCACGGCTCGGCACGGCTCGGCACGGCACGGGAGGGCAATCTGCCCCCCAAGGTGTCCGTGCCCCAGCCTCGCCATCGGGATCGTGAGGCAAGAAAAGGATGTGATGGTCACCTCCCGGGATCATCTGGCAAGGATAATCCTGGTGGTTTGTTCAGATAACTTAGCTCTGCCGGCTGGGAGCAGGCAGGCACAGTGCTGCTGATTTTAGAGGATGGCAAAGTCTGTTCTCCCTGTTAAGTTCCCCTTAGCCATGCTCTGCTTCTGAAGAACGGAACTGGTGGGAAAGCAAAAGGCCCCAGTGGGTCTGGGTATCTGCAAAATCACAAACCTGGAATCCCCAGAAGCCTCCTTTTCATCAACCAGCAGCATTTCCAGTTCTCTCCTTGCTTCGTGGCACTGAGATTATTTTCACCATGGGGCATGAGGAGTTATATATATTTTTTTAATCAACAAGCACCACCTTATTCTTTTTTTTCTTCTATACTTATCTCATTGTTTTGTTGTTTATTGTTCTTGTTGTTTTCTTTCCCTTGAAGATAGCAGGAGTCTTATTTCCTTAGGGTAGTTTTTAGCACTGTTTATGGTTCTTCCAACACTCATATAGAAAGCAGAATCTTTAACTAAAACATCATTTCTCCCCAGTGTTCAGTAACCATCAGCATTGTTAACCAAACATTTAAGGGAGAGTCTTAAGACATGGTTACAATTCCCTTTCTGACTCATGCCAGCTTTCACTGTCTAGGAGTGTCTTCTTATGTGGGCTCTCTGTTTCAGTACTGTGTTTGAGAGTAGGCAAGACTCAATTTTCTAATGTAAAACTAAACCACAGACCCCTCTCAGACCTCTTCATTCATCACAGTGAAATGAAAAAGGAGACACACATTTTTCCCCTTTGCCGGACACCTCTAGAACAGAGAACAACTGGCTTACTGTTATTTTTCAGCGTCACTTTTCCCTCCCAGCGATTACAATGCAGCTCACTTTTGACAGCTGCCACTGAATCAGCCCCACTGTGCGTGAGGAGGATCAGCCCGCGGATGGACTCTGCAGGGACGTGGCTGTCTGGCTGCACCTTGTGTGGTCGGCTCCATGGCTGCAGGATAGCTGCCTGCATAGGATGTGGTTCAGGGCATATGGGCACACTTCAGCATGGCTTTTGTCATCTCTGTTCCAGCGTGACTTGTGTGCCACGGGTGGGCAGTGACTGAGCATGGGACACACCATGACTGGGGGAAGGAGCCGAAGCGTGCCCTGGCTGGGGTAATGGCATTAAAGCACCCCAGGCCTTGCTGCTAAACATCTCAGGGAGCCTGGCATGGTGTCCAGCTGGTGGGGTTAGGAGAGCTGCCTACAAGCCCTGACACCAAGGTTTTATTTGAAGTGCCCTCCTCTTCACTTGCTGGGGAAGGTCTCCCTGGGAAAGAGCCTAGGTTTCCCTGTTACTGGTATTACTGGGGCTGGTGAGAAACTTGTTATGGAAAATAGCTGATAGCAACTGAGCGCTTTTTTTTTTTTTCTTTTTCCTTCCACCCTCCACCAGAAGGGACTGTTTTTTGGCAGAAAATAGCCAGGATTCATTTTTAAAGGTTACAGCCAACGTTTTTCAGACTCTTTGTGCATGTCAGGACAAACACCCATACAAATATACATGCCCATCCAGACGCACAGTTACGAATGTGCTTTTCTCTGCAAAAAACATACGATATATATATATATATATATATACGTAATGCTCCCCGCAGAGACCCCTACACCGAGGAGCTGTTTTGCGGTGAAGCCCCTTTCCCCACCGCACCCTGCCGCTGTCCGGGGATGGCGGGGGAGCCCTGCGCCCCTCGGGTGCCCCAGCGGAGGGGACACAAGGGGGGCGGCTGCCGGCGCTGAGCCCCTCGGGGGACCCGCAGCATCCCCCGCGTCGGGCCGGGGCCGGGGCCGGGGCCGGGGCCGGGGCCGGGGCCGGGGCGCGCTCCCCGCGGGGCCGAGCGCGGAGCCGAGCGCGGAGCCGCGCAGCAGCGCAGGGTGCGCGCCGCGGGGAGCGAACAGCAGATTGCGGGCAGCCAATGGCGAGGGCAAGCCGAGGTGGCACCAAATTTCCCGCAGCCAATCGGCTCGCGAGGGGGAGGGAGGATTAAAAAAAAAAAAAAAAAAAAGCAAAGCAAAAAAAAAAAAAAAAAGCGGCCAGGCATCATGCGAGTTGCCTGCCCCTCGCCATCCTCCTCTTCCTCAGCATCCTTCCTCCCGCCCTCCGCCCCCCGCCCCGCCCCGCCCCGCCGCGCCTCCCCCCCCGGGCACGCCGAGAGCCGGGCCCCCGCCGCGCCGCGCCTCGCCTCGCCGCCCGCCGCGCTGACCCCGCGCATCTCCGCCGCGGGCAGGGGGTCACCGGGAGGCCGGGGCGTGGAGAGCCCGGCCCCGCTTAAATAGCTCCGCACCCGCCTCCCCAGCCGCACAGCTCGCCGGGCGAGGGGGCCGACAGGAGGCAGAGTCCCGCAGCCGCCGGGGACAGCCGCGCACCGCCGCCGAGGAGCCGAGCCCTGCCCGATGCCTGCGCATTTGCTGCAGGAGGAGGTAAGCGCGGAGCTGCGGGCGGCCCCGCGCCTCGCCTCGCCTCGCCTCGCCTCGCCGCTTTGTCTCGGCCTCGCCCCGGCCTCCTTCCTCGCAGCCTCTCTCCTGCGCCGCTGCCGCTGCTGCCGGCGGCGTGGGCAGCCACGCGTGTCCGTGCGCGCTCGTACGGGCGCCGATGTGCGTGGCCGTCGCCGGGCGGAGGCGATCGGTGCGCCCTTGAGGCTCGCGGGGAGGTGGCGGAGGGAGCGGGGGCATCCGCCGCTGGGGTTATCTCCCCGGAGAGGGCTCGGGGAGGTGGGGAGCACCCTCGAATGAAGTGGGCAGAAAATACAGGCTTGTTTTAAAAACATCGATCCAAGCCTGCTGGTAAGGGCTGTTGAGGAAGGTCCGTTGCGGCATGAGGTCGTGGGGTTTTGGTAGTGCTCAGACCGTGATTTTTATTTCTTCTTCCGAAATAAAGGGGTTTTACTTAACAGTGCTTTTAAGCCAAACATTGCAGCAGGGAGCGTCTCTAGGACAGACGCAAGGTGAAAGTGGCCAGCTGCCCAGATGAAATGAATGACTGTGTCTGCATTGCCAGAGCCAAGCAAACATACAATGGGGAGACAGCCCATTTTTGGCATAAGACAGTCTGAATAACAACCCGGCAACAGGAAGAGATGTAGAGTTGTTGGATCTCTAGAGATTTTTTTTTTTGTATTATTATTTTTATATTTTGCCTCCTGGCTATCACCCTTCGCCTGAGGGGAACCAGGGGCTGATCCTGATGCTCCTGCTCTTGCGTTCCCATCCTTTCCACCTCTGCCTATGCCAAGGAGTGGGAGGTAAACCACAGCCCCGCTGCCTTGCCTATCGCCAGCACGCAGGGTCTCTCCCCATCTTTTTGTGCAGGTGCTGTGACCTTCCAGGGATGCTGTGATGTAAATAATTGTATTCTTCACACCACCCGAAATGGATGCCAAGGACAGTGTGCTCGGACCACGTTCCTTGGTCTTGACGTGTACTTTGGGGCATATCCTAGAGGCTGGGAAGAATCCTGTCCCTGGGTCACGTTGGGCATATTTAAATACAGTGGACCTGAGATTCAGTGCCCTGGGGCCCCTAGGCTGAACCCAGCGCTGGAGCCTTTGAGCTGCAGCTGGTTGTAGCGCTGGCTGGCTGCCAGGATCACCTATTGAGTGTTCGGTGCTGGTAGGGTATGTGGGGAGGCGTGGAGATGGGGGAGCACATCTGTTCTGCAGATGAGAGCTGCCAAGTCATTCAGAAAGGAGGGAGAGCTCTTGAAAATGATTTAGTTGGCTCCCTCCCCCTCTCGTCTGTAGACCCCAGATCAATTCCCATTCCTTTTTCCTTGGTAGGAGCCGCTGGAGCTACTGTGGCCATAAGGGGATAAAAATCCTTTCTTTTCTCCTTGTTTCCCTGGTCTCCAGCTAAATAGCTGCCCACTTCTCCCTCCCTTTTCCCCCTCATCAAGGCTGTAAAGGTAGAGCTGTATTTCACAGCTGTTTTATAGCCCTTTTGATTTAAGGTTAGTTTACATGTGAGAAATGACCAGTTCAATTATTTCAGGGTAATTCTAGCAGCAAAGGCATGCTGGTAAAATTTCTCATGTGGCTACTGCGATGCTGGGAGAATGATTTTTTTTTTTTTTTTTTTTTTCCTCTCTGCTGTTTCCTTTGCACTCTGCCTCTGCCTCCTCCTCCTCTGCTCCCGTGTAACTCTGACAGTGACATAAGCTATCACGGAGGAGAAAAAAATGCAACTCCAACCCCACATTCTTACTCTGGAAGCAGCATGTCCATATGGGGAGCGTTACCCGTCTAATTATACCACCAGCTCTCTGTTGGGAATTTTTCCTGCATAGACAAGTCTTAGGTTTTTTGGTAGATTGTCTCCCAGCCAAGGAAGAAAACTGTGCCTTCCTGCCAAAATGTCAGACGAGAATATCTGACACTTTGGAACAGGCAGGACTTTTGCTTGTCTAATCTCCGGATTAGAAGTCATTTCTCATGGCTCTTTTTGGGGCGATTGCTGAATTCTCCAGCAGCTTGGGATATCACGCCCTCAAACTGACGTTAAATAGAAAAGCAGGGAGGGATGGCCCGTAGCCGGGATGCCGAGGTGGCTGGTCCCGCACTCAGCGGTGCCTGGGTTCACTGGAAACATCAGGGTGCTCAGTAGGATCCGGGGTTTTTCCTTTCTAACTGGGATACGTTCGATTCCAGAAGGAAAAACTTAGAGAGCTCCTCGTGTAGCAATCGTTTTACTTCCCAAATGCGGGGAATCTCCCAGCTTTACCAGCTCCTCCCTGTAGGAAGGTATGTCTGTAACCCTCTAGTTTCTACCCTTGGGAAAGGGAGGAGTTGGGGTGGCCACGTAAGCTGCCTGGCCTGATTTTAATGCCTCCCTCAGGAAACTAGGCCATGGCAGAGCGGTGGTCTTCCACGAATCCCGAGTGCCTGGGGTTCAGTCTGCTTTTGATTTGGGAAAGGTTTCGGTCTGGAAAGGAGCTCCCCGGCTGCAGGCTCCCGGCTTTGCCGCGGCCTCCCCCACCACCCTGTCTCTCCTGCTCCTGCCGGGGGGCTTCACGGCCCGGCTGCCGGAGGAGGCAGGCGGCGCAGGGCCGTGGCCTTCAGGCAGGAGGCAGACCGGGGCAGCGTGCTCCCACCAGCCATGTCCCACGTGCTCAGCACCTCTGGGGTCGAGCCCAGGCGTGTGCTTGGGCTCGGGCCCGAGGAAGGGCTGCGAGCACCAGCAAACACGCGGCTGTCAGGATGGAGATGGAAATCGGTGATTCAGGGTTCAGTGACCTGTCTCATTAGGGTCAGTCCTGCCTGCGCCTTTCGTCATGCGTGCCTGCTCGGGCGGGCTGTCACTGCGCCAGGGCAAACAAGCATGTGGAGAGGGAATGTTGTGTCATGGTTACAGGAGGGAGCCGGGAGCCAGACCCAACGAGCTTGCTCCTTAAAACTTCCTATCCCTGCATTGGTGGCCTCAGCTCACGGGGTTGCCTTCCCTTGCCTCAGTTTGCCTGTGGGTGGAAAAACGGGAGAGGGATAAGAGGCTCAACGGCAGCTGTGAAATAGGAGCTGCAGGTCTGACTGGTCTCCACGCGCGAGGTCTTGCCGCATCCTAGCCCGGGTGGTGAGGCACAGGGATGTGAAGAGCCCCCCCAGAGGAACCCCCGTGGATGCTTCCCGATGCTCCCTTGTGATCCCTAGTGGGGTTACACAAAGACACAGGAGGTCAGGAGCAGCCCAACAATTGAAAATAAAATCATATTTCAGATCATATTTCTCTCCCACCTCTTTGTTCATTCACAAGGTTTCCTTTATTGTTGTCTGCTTGTGCACATGCCCAGACTGCAAACCCACCTTAAAAACGCCCACTAATAAAACTGAAGGAAAATAAAAATCCTTGCAGCCTGCAGAAGAACTCACCAAAGCCACTGGTGGATAAAAGACTGGCTTTCAAGACTTTTTCTTTACTTTCTGCATGGTGTCTGCCGTTCACCTCCTCCCCCAGGAAAGAAAAGGCTTTCTCCATTTTGCAGGCCATCACTTGATGGGGCCAGAGTGGCTGTTCTTGGTGCCAGGGGCTAAAGCTGAACAAATGGAGCCTGCCAGGGAAACTGCAGGCTGCGAGTCGTGGTACTGCCAGCCTACCTGTTCATCTTGCAGCTTCCTGCATTTGTAACCACCAATTTCTTGTTTTGTTTTCCCTCTTTTCTTTCTCAAAAACACCCATTGCCACCTCTCCAAGGAGTTCTCCTCCGCTTCCAGCACCACCACTGTCGGCACTGTCACCTCCCGGGTGACCAAGAATGGGGATTCCGTCATGGAGAAGGACTTACTCAGTCATGAGGACTTGGCAGCAGCCCGGGGCATGGTAGATGATATCTTCGATGAGACCTACCGTGAGAAGGAGGGCCCCAAGCCTCCCATGCGATACGTCTGGAGGAATATCATCCTCATGAGCCTGCTGCACCTAGGGGCCATATTCGGGTTGACACTGATACCTTCTGCAAAGATCCAGACCTTGGCATGGGGTAAGCACATTCCTCCGCTTGTTTCTTGACATCTGCAAATATTGTTGTTGGGTGGTGATGTTTTTTTCCTCCATGCCTGCAGACTCAGGGAGGAGAAAGAATTGGAGGTCTTCTGTTAGAAGGAGGTGCTCAGCCAGCTTCATAGCAAGCTGTGGGAAGGCATGATAGTGTCTCCTGTAAGGTCATGAAGGAGAAGAATTTGGCAGGGGACCACTTGGCTGCCTAAAGGGTAAACTTGTTGCATAGGCACTAGGCAAAATGTGGGAAAGATCTTTTCCTCCTACTTTACTGCATCCTTGCAGGCTCGTGGAGGTCCTCTGCTTGACTGGCCATTACAGTGTGAGCTGGCAGAGGTGGGGGCCCAATTTTCTGGTACATTCGACCCTCTCAGGAATATTCCTGATGTTGACTGGGGGAAAAAAAATCTTGACATGAAGCAATTCTGGTCTGCTAGACTTGGAAGTAGCCTACACTTGAATGTGCAGCCACTACCAAGTTGAAGCACAGAAAATGTTTGATGGAGCACTGTGACAGTCCCAGAAAGTTAGGAATAAAGATACTAGCAAGAGCACTTTCGAGGGTATCTGGGAATGCAAGAGACAGGGTATTTGGTGAGAGGCTGCTGCCAGAAATAAAAACCATTCCTGCCCTTACCAAGGGAGGTTGTATAGCCTGCAGAGATTCTGTATGTGTGAAGGGAAAGAGACAAAATACAGTTATTCTGAGGGTAAAAGTCAAGAATTAAGTCTGAAGTCCAGTCTTGTACTGTTCTTATAAAAGCACAGATTAGACTCCATCATCCCAGAATTAAGGCTGACAACTTTCAAAAAATAAGTGGCTCTCCAGGCTGCAAATTCCAATGGAAAGCACAACCGAGCAGAAGGTAGCTAGGAGAAGCTCCCCTTTCTGTGAGACCTTTCCCTGGGCAGGAACCAAAATTCTCCTTTGACTGCTTGAAAGGCAGCTGGGACCAGGGCCGAGCTGCTGGGGAGCCTCACTTTCCATGAGGCTTTGTGTGGACTCCCAGAGGGTTCAATAAGCCAAACTGTTCCCAATGGGGAGGTCTAGAGCCTGCATTCAGCCCTGGCCTTTCTGTGAAGCAGGGCATCCTGAAATAAAAAGCCCTGGTCACATCTGAGACCTGCTGGCATGGCTGCAGTGCTTTTAGTTTCAGTGGTGCTCCTGCAAAGTGCTGAACTGACGCCTGGTGACAGGCCCCATAGAGGTCCTCCTGGAGTTGGACAGGCCCCAGAGATGTCCTCCTGGAGTCTCTTGCTCTGCCTTGGTGTCCCTGCTGGATGGGACCCTGGGACAGTCACAGTCTCAAAGCCTGTCCTCCTGACAGCTGTGAGCTAGGAGCATCGCAGCTGGGCTGGGAAGGAGATGGCTTCCTGGGCTGCCAGACTGACTTTGTCCCTCTCCTACCACTAGAACACCTCACAGGAAGGGGCCTGGGGATGAGCATCACTGGAGGCCACGGGACTCAGATGCTGGCTACAGCATCAGCGGGGACAGAGGCAGTGTTCCCTGTTCCCACACAGTCACTGTGGCCTTTCACAGGGCCGTTATGAAAGAAAACTTTGCTGACCTTTCCCTTGTGAAAATTTGACAGGCTCCAAGGACGGGCTGTGCTCTTCCCCGGCGCTGGCAAGGCTGGGCAAAACACGCAGCCTCAGCACAACCTTGGAAAAGTGTTTCTGGGCTGTCTGTGTGGTGGGAAGTCCCATTCCTGGGCTCATGGCTGCAGGCAGGGGCTGCCGACTTGTCTCACACACTGTGCTGGCAGCCAGGGTCATCCAGCCCCCAGCCAAATACCCTCAGGGCTTTGGGGCAAGGAGGAGGGAGGGGGTAAGTCGGGCTTACTAGTTTCATTTCTGCTGAGATGTGCTGTGATTTCTAAATCCATCCAACCCTTACCCCTTGAGCTCCCTGGAGGTACTTAAGTGGGCTCAAGCATCTTGATCGAGAAGGTTAGTGATGTCTTACCCCCCAAAATGATCTCTGAAGCAGTGTCCTTGCAATCATGTGCAAGTTCGGGATATCTGCATGGCATCCCACGGCACTTCATGGGAATCTGCCTTGCTTTTTTCCTGGCTCCAGTCTTTCCCACTCCCCTCCCTCAGTCAAATCTGATGTGAAGTGCCAGTGGCTGTCTGGCCACTGTGAGGCACTGCATGATTCCTCAGTGGCTTCTGGAGTGACAGTTGGCCTGGGACAGGGAGAAGGAAATGGATTTTGGGGAATTGCATTGTCTTGGACTGGCTGAAGATCCATCCTGTGTTAACAGACCTGCAGTAGCTCCAGAGAGCTCCCTGTCCTAGGTCACTTTTTCTGGGAAAGGACCACCATTTCTAGCACACACAGCTTTCTCAGCTGATTCCTTTCTTTGGGACATACAGGCCTCTGTGACTGTCTTTTCAGTGACTTGCTGTTACCTTCCCAGCACCCCCTGTTAGTGAGGACTACAGTTCCCATTCAAGCTAGTGAGAAGAGGACTACAGTTCCCATTCAACACGCAAGGATAGAACAGCAGGGACTTTGCTCCTGACCATATGCCATGGGCTCATGGCAGAGCAGTTCTCCCGGTGGTAGTTTTGGAGCTGCTTGTTTTGTTTTTGTTTGCTTGTTCAGACCATTTGTTCCTTAGACTGTGTACGTACAATATAAAACCAGCATGGCCCCAGATGTTCTCTGTTGTGATGCTGCAGGCAGCTGTAGTGCCTGGTAGCTGATCTACCTACTGTATTTTTTATAAGGAGCAATTCCCTGCTTATATCCTCTTCATCTAGGCCACTGTCTCCTTGATGTTTCTGTCCCTCTGAAACCAGTTATATTGGTGACTGTGTCCTCTTTTGTTTTCATTTCTCTGTGTGCTAATTCCTCATTGTCCCTCAAGCTCTCCAGCCCTGCCTTCATCATTGTTTGCTGTTCTGCATTGCTGTGTGCATTGTATCCCCTGATCTCTTTCTGGTACAGAGCTTCCCAGAACGAGCTGGGGTTGTTGATCAGGTGAAAACTCACCATATCGAGAGCTCTCTAAACTGGCTTTCTGGCCAGCTCCCCTCTTTATTTACTGCTATCTCCACTGCACTTGACAAAGTCTGGCTCGTTCTCTTTCTCTTCAGGGATCACGGGTAGATTTTGTGTTATTTGCCAGACTCTGCCTGGAAGGGCAGAATGCAAAGGTGATTGACAGTTCCTTCTTTCACTGCTCTCAGCCTCCCACAAAATATGATTTGTAGGGTGTCTTCCTGGCCTTCAGGTGCAGCAGAGAGATCTGTGTAAACCCCTGTTGGCTTGGCCAACAGTGTTTATAAAACAGTGACAGCTCCTCCTGGCTTGGTGCTCTGACAATACCGTAACTTCTTACAGCACCAGTGGTGGCAGAAACATGGGTTGGTACTGGTTTTTGTTGCTGCTGCATCACCTTTGGACTGAGGAAAGTCTTGCTAGATAATTTAGGTAACTGGCAGCCTGAAAATCTCAGCCAGTACTACCCGCAGGAATGAGTCCAGCAAATTGTTTACAGAAGTCTGTTGTTGCTGTCCCATCAAGGCCGCTACTGTAACACCTCTCTCAGTGTCCTCTCCAGGCTTTACTAGCACGGAGGGGAAGTTCTGATTTTTGCCAGACAGGGAAGTCAAAATTTAGCAACAGTAGCTCCTATTGCTCCTTCTAAACACTGTTCCCCTTATGCAGCCTGCATGCATTTCTTTGCTGTTGGTATCTTTCTCCTGAGAGCAGCAGCTGTCTTGCTATCCTTAGGAGCAACCTGGCTAGCAAGGACTGGGAGGCAAGGAGGAAACAGTCCTGAGCTGTGGCTTTCTCTCCCACTGAGCAGAAGCCCAAGGACACTTGTTGGAGCAGGGACACCTCTTCAAGTAAACATCCTTAGTGTTGAATGCAGGTGACAATGCCTTTAGCACATTCCTGGCTTCCCATCATAACTTGAGGTCTGAATCCAGGCCACAAAGAGGTGAAGCCTATTGAGTCATATAGGCATGACTGAATCTGAAATGTTTTGGGATTCATTTTTTGGACCACTGAGTGCATATTACTGCTAGTGGTCATAATTCTTTGTATTCCAGTTGAAGGGGTCATTGACAACATCACCTGTGAGGTGACAATGTTTTGGATGTTGGACACTTCAAAGCCACAGTCATGTCACGGTACAGAACATGATGTTGAAATCTCAGCTGGTGGAGTGCCTGAGTCCTTGAGTTTGGGACAGCATCACAGGGCTGCTATGAAAACCTGGGCTACTTTATCTTGCCTTCTCTGTTCTCTTTCCAATTCCCATCCTAGTGAGCGATCTTGGAGAAGCTTATCTTTGTTCCCTGTGAGATGCTCATTCCCTGGCTATGCCATGTTTTTGGGGATGAACCCTCTGAATCATTAGAGTTCTCTGTTCCAGATTCCAGATCCTGTTCTTGCAGCAATTCTCACTGTCACGACCTACATGTCTGGTGGAGCTAATAGCCCCCAAGTAGAGTTCAGTTTTCTGTGCCATGTATGCAGAGCCTGAGAATCAGGTCCTTTCCCATAGAATGTGTCTGCTCCTTAGATAAACTACCCCTATTTTATAGGGGCAAGGGTCATGGCAGCACAGGCTTATAGAGTTGTGGGACTCGTCTCTAAGAGGAGTCAGCATGAGCTGCTGCTGCTTGTGGGCTTTGGATGAAGGCTGTGACTGCTCTGCCAGGGCACCTGAAAGCCGTGGGTACTCTTCCAGATTTTTAACAAAGTCTTTCAGTTAAGACTACTCAGAGTAAGTACTGGGTTATCTGGTTTCTGGGTCTGTCTGTGTCCCTACCCTGTCTGTTCTGTGTTTCCTTGTGCTGGCTGATATGTCTTCATTGTTGATGTCAGTTTTTGCTGTGGGATGGAGATATCCACAGGCAAATGTTGAGAAATGCCTGTGTCAAACAGATGCTGGACAACTTCCTTCTTGCAAAACTGAAATACCACAGCCTTCAGCCAGACCCATCTTCCCAGAGGCCTTTTTTAATCAAAAAATTCCTGGTCAGCATGTGAGGGTTAACTAGAAAGGGAAGCTTGAACTCAGGGCTATAAATAGGGCCTGTATTCTCCTAACCTGGCATTTACTTTCTAGTGCCATTAAAGATGATGAAAGATTGCATAGTTCAATTTCTGTCCTCAGTGCACCATTAACTCTCACCTACTTACCCCGCAGTGGGGAGCTGGGCTCCTTCCCTAGAAAGTTGCCTCCCACATCCTTGATCTGACATCTGTTGCAAGGTGCCATTGTTTTTTCCACTGACTCCCTGTTTGGTGTTTCTCATGGAGTATATACACATAAAGTATGCACAGGTTTGAGAGATACTGCTCTCAGCTCTGCTATAAACTGCTTGTCACTCTTCAAAACCTACCTCAGCTGCTGAGGTGTGCACAGTAGGTATAAAGTTGCCCAGAGGTTTTATGAAATATGGTTTGCAGGGTATAGCAGCCTATGTCCGAGGGAGAATGGTGGTGTGTCACTCTCCTACTGCTACTAGGATGTGTTTGAAACATCCGGGAGGAGGTTAGGTTGTTACTGCAGTGTCTGAGGTTCTTCAGATCAGAGTCAAATGTTAGGTGTGTTCTCCAGGTTTGCTTTCTGTATGAATTTGTGTAGATAGTGACTGATTTAAAACAAGCTGAAATCTAAAACCAACAGTAAACTAGTCATGAGATGGTTCATAACTTTCAAGTCAGCATCACCAGGCTAGAGGAGGCCTTCAAGGTGTCCAGAATAAGTACTTTCTTGTCAGAGAGGCCGAAGGTAGACCTGAACCAAACACCCTGCTCCAGCATCCCTCCCTCTCCCCTTCCAGGTCTGACCAGCTTTGTGATCTTTGCTCAGCTCCATTATCTACTGCAAAGGCCAGATCCTGCTGCATTTGCTTTCCTTTTCATGCTCTGAAAGTCAGTTATGGCCAGTGATTGTACTTCTGAGGGACCGCAGAGGCCCTGGAAGACAGGAGGCAGAGGTGCGCTGACCGGAGACGTGCAGCGGCTTCTGCAGCAGGCCTGGGAGCCAAGGGAGAGGATGAGGCCAGGAAGGCACAGTCAGAGCAACAGGCAGGGAAGGTCGCTGTTACACAGCGTGATGGGGTGAGAAGGATTTGTGCAAGTTTAAGGGGCCGAAGAGGATGTTAAATCAGCTGAGACTGGCCTTTAGTAGATAGGAGATTAGGTTTGGAATCTAGAAATACAAAAAGAAGGTGGCAGAGAGAAGGAAGAGGGAGCAGGAGATGATAGAAAATAAAGCCTGGATTATTCACTGAAGAAACAGGGCAACAGAGCCCTGCTTATGCCTCAGATCTCCAGACGTGTTTCTGGCAGAATATCTATTTTCTGAATTCAAGATAAGGTTGATTAGATCCATTTGGCTGGACTGAATGGTATCATCAAGCATACTGGTCCCTTTCAGTGGGCAAATGTGTAAGAGTAAGAAGCTGCTTGCGGGGTTGAGCCAATGGGCTGAAATCTGCAAATTTAAACCAGGGACAGAGTTACTCCTGCGGGAACTGGGAAGATGTCATTTCCCCCAGCAGACTGAAGGTGGATCAATTGACACGTGCACAGATGTGCACCCTTCCCTCTCGATTCCTGAGCTTAGAGTGCAAATCAACTGTTGAATGCCCTCCATCTTTCTGCCAAATCTCCTGATCCTTCCTTCCTAGAGAGTCAGTTTTCAGATCCAGTTTCTTTATCAGCCCCAGCTTCCTAGCATAATGTTGCTATGACCCTATTAAGATCATTTCTCCATTTAGGACCAAATGCTGGAACCCAGGTTAATCTCCAGAGGCCCAAGGAAGGCAGGGGAGACAAACACATGATCTGGAGGGAGAAGAATGTGGTTTTTCACCAGCTCTCAGAGAGGCAAGGAATTCCCCTCCTGACCTGTGTGGAAAGGGAATACATGAAGCAGCCTTGAGGAAGGGGGATCAGAACGAGCCTGGGAATGGGAACCTCTGGGCAGTTTTAAGTCTGTGATGGGGATGAAGGTGAAGCATCAATGGATTGGTTGATTAGATTGATTAGATTAGGTCTTTTTGATTAGATCTTTTTTCTGGCCGGTGCTTTTTTTTTTTTTACTGTCCTACTTTGTGCCTTCTATGGGTTTTTCTCTTGCATACACAGCTATGGGGGAAGGCCTGCCTTTCCGCCTGAAACTTTGCTGCAGGCTTACTTGCTCTAACTGCTCCAACACTTTAATTTCCTCTCCAGCCATTCTGTGTTTCGTGGTGAGCGCTCTGGGGATAACGGCTGGATCTCACCGCCTCTGGAGCCATCGGTCCTACAAAGCCACGCTGCCCCTGCGGATCTTCTTGACTATTGCAAACTCCGTGGCCTTCCAGGTAAGCACCTCCTCCATGTGCTGCTGGTCCTCAGAAGGAAGTGCTCCCCTGAATCTGTGTCTCAGACACAGGGTTCAAGATTAAGTTAGATTAAGATTAAGATAGATCTCTCCTACTACATCTTGTTAGCAAACAACCTGCCTTTTCTTTCTAACGCTGTGGTGCCAGAGTCTATCTTGTCTTCACCTTATCCCTTCAGAGGGTGGCTGTGAGATGACCTGCTAATGAGGTGGGGGAAGGACTATTCACCAAGGCCAGTGGTAGGAAAGCTCTCCAAAGCAGGAATGTACCCTTCAGTCAAGTACGGTCCCCTGTGCTTGCCCTGGGAGGATCTGTGAAGGAGGTGTGGAAGTGCCAAGTGCTCTCCTGGTGTTCAGGTTGCCTCACCTTCCCCTTGTCGCACTGTTGATAAGGGGACACACATCTGCACAGCCTGGGGAGCCCGTCTGTGGAATTTGCTGCTGCAGAAAGACCAAGAACTTGAGGTTATGCATTTAGGGGGATGCTTCTTTGGTTCAGAAGAATGATGGTTAGGAATAACCCTGTTATTAAGTCATGCCCCTGGCTTCCAGAGAGAGTCATCCCAGGGCAGTGATGTTTCAAGGAGGGGAGGGTTGGGCCTATTCAGAGTGGCCCAAGTGACTGCAGGCAGCTGATAAGCTTCTCAGGATATTGCTTAACCACTCACGGGAGCACTTCACCATCCACAAAGCAAACAAATTGGGAAGTCCTTAGGGACTGTAAATAGTAGCAGAGATGGCCCTGAAGAAGTCAGAGAGAAAACCCCAATTGGATTGGCACATAAAAAGCGTAGCAGTCTCTTCTGTTTGCTGCTGTGATGCAGCTCTAATGCACTCCATCTTCAAACTGTACTCAAAATGACTTCATACAGGCTTGCGACTGTGTAGGAAGTGCTGGGTAGTGCAGCAGGGTGCAGTACATTCTGCAAGAAGAAGGTGCACAGAAAAGTGCCAGTGCTGTGTCCTTAAATAATTTTCCAGTCGAGGTGTGGGGAGAAGAGTAAAGCCCAAGTGCGACCACCTATTTTAAAGCCATTATCTCTGCTCACTGTGTAGCTGTAAAGGATATAATTTCATTGACATGTAAACAGAACAGGGTGGGATTAATTTTTCCAGCTTTGGAAAACTTTCTAAAACACCTTTCACATTCCTGTTCACTGTTAGTACCAAACCAGGGCCTTCCATGAGGAAGAGGAAGGACCAAGCTGTTGATTCCAGCTGCTGGTCCAGCACTCAGCATGGGAACAGGATGGTTGCTTTGTATTGGCCAGTCCCATACAAAAAAACATCTTTCACAGGGTTATAGGGCAGAGGGGAGAAAGAATTTGCCGAGTTATTGCTATAGGGGATAGGAATAGACAAAAATGAGAGACAGACAGATATTTCAGCATCAATAGGAACTAATCCAAAGTTTTACGGAAAATTCATTACCATTCCTCCTGAATTTTTCTTTTAATAGTTGCTTTCGATTAGTTCAAGACAGTTAATCTTCAATTTACCTCATTCTTGTTAGTGGCAGCAGCTCCAAGATCAGACTGATAATTATTAAGGCCAGAGAAGACCACAGATTATCTGAGGTCCTCCAGAAAATGCCTGTTGGCTGTTCAGAGACTTGTGGTTTCAGAGAACTTGAGACTTCTACATCTAGTCAGCTCCTCTACCTGCAAGACCAGGTAGTTGCAGCACAGTAAAAGCTCTTCTAGTTATAGCCTGTAGCTGGATACTCTCAAGGAAGGAGGGTTCTCCTAGGCTTTGCATGCTGATCTGAGAAAGCCAAGGTTGGAGTTAGAGGTCACCACAAACTAAGATCAGCAGAAAAGGTATAAGCTAAATTTTGGATCAAGATTTTGACGTTTCAGCCTTGAGCTCCCTGGTATGCTTGTGTACATGGTGTGATGGAGGTACCATGCTCCAGCTGGGGTACATGATCTCTTTCCAGATTTGTGCCTGCTGCCTCCAGCAGAAGGCATGGTATGTAGAAGTCCTACGTACTTATGAGATCAAAGAGCTGGTTGTGCAGTAGAAGAAATAAGAGGTGTGCTTGGATCTGTTTCTTGTTTCCTAGTATGCTGTAATACATGGCTTTGAGCACGTCAAAATCTTGGTGTAAAGGAACAAATACAGAAATCTATTCTTAAAACTGGCCAATACAAACATTTCTTAATACAAATGATGAAAACTGACATTTTCCAAATCGTATTGATTTTGCAGATTAAACTGAATGGGTAAAGGGGCCGAAAGGGATGATTTTTGGTAATTGTCACTGAAGTGGTGTGTTTATTCTATTTCTAAAGTGGGACCTGCCTTTTAAGATAATTTGATTTCCAAGAAAACTAAAAAAGGCCCCCAAGTTAAACAGATTTGGCAATCCCACGAAAAGTAAGGCAGGTTGACCCATGGAAAGTGTCAATGTGGAGGGAAGGGGCAAGTTGGTCAATCCCAGCTGGCAGCGTGTAGGGACAGGGACAAATGACCAATAAGTGCTGAGTGTGTGAGGGAGGAGGCATTGACTGCCCAATTGGGACCAGCTATTGCAGGGGTGGGGGAACAAATGGACCCATCAGAGCCTGTGGTGCTGTGGAGGATGTGCAAACATTGATTTGAATAATAATAAAAGAGAGAAAAGAAGACCCACCAAAGAAACAAATTTTGAAGACAATTAAAATGGTTGAGAAAAGAAGATCCAATGCCTGCTTTAAAAGTCAAAGAAAACAAACAAAAACAATCAAACACTAAAGAAAGATAGCATGACCAATACAAGTTCATGTCAACAGGATTTAGTTGTCTAAATGTTTTAGGCCCTTTTGTTACTTTGAAGGGATCATTTCTAGCCTTGGCCCTAAGTCTCTGCTCCCCTTGCCTTGCAGAATGACATCTACGAGTGGGTCCGGGACCACCGTGTCCACCACAAGTTCTCTGAGACAGACGCAGACCCCCACAACGCTATGCGGGGCTTTTTCTTCTCCCACATCGGCTGGCTGCTGGTGCGCAAGCACCCAGACGTCATCGAGAAGGGCCAGAAGCTGGACCTGAGCGACATAAAGGCCGACAAAGTGGTGATGTTCCAGCGGAAGTGAGTTCTGGGGAGAGCCCCAGCACAGAGGTGGGTGGGGTGGGGTGGGCTGGGGAGCACAAGCACCTTTGATGGAGCACAGAGGGGACTGAGGGTGTCACGAGAAACGTGAGTCTTTGGTCTGCCTGAGCCTTCGCTGTGGAATGAGCTCTGTGAGAAATCAGCCGTGCCTCTCCTGCAGGATGTTTTTGGGAGCTGGTGCTGCTGCCAGCCCTCCTACACCCCTTTCTCCCATAGTACCTCGCCAGCAGCGGGCTGAGTTTCCCACCACAAAGCACCTTCACACCTGCTTGCCCCCAGCCCAGCTGCTGCTTTGGCTGGCCCAGAGCCCACCCGCGGGTGCCTCCAGGCCATCCTTGGAGGAGCTGTGGTACGCTTTCCAGGTCGTGCCTCTGCCTCTCTCCCACCAGTATGCTGGAAACGGTGTGGTGAAAGGGGAGTTGAAAATGGGGACGTGAGAGGGGCAGTCACTGGGAAGGACAGTCTTGATTCACTCATGCCTCTTGTGTGG
Source organism: Anser cygnoides (assembly GCF_040182565.1). Taxonomy (NCBI): domain Eukaryota; kingdom Metazoa; phylum Chordata; class Aves; order Anseriformes; family Anatidae; genus Anser; species Anser cygnoides. The sequence goes on from NC_089879.1 coordinate 20,088,481, forward strand.
GGTCTCAGCTTGTCTGCAGCTGTACTGGGGCTAATCCCCAGAGGAGGCGAGCCTATCACCAGGTCTGCAGGGATGGGAAACTGAAGTCTCCAGGAATGGCTTCTGTGTGTTCAGGGTGAAAGATGCAGGGCTCAGGGTTGAGGTATTTCTGCACTTGATTTTCCCCGTATAGCTCAGGCAAGCGTGAATCCTCCAAATGGAGGACTGAACCAGCCCTGCCTCTGCCACTGAACCATTTTCTCCTGGTCCCTTCCTTTCCAGATACTACAAGCCCTCGGTGGTGTTGCTGTGCTTCACCCTGCCCACTGTAGTGCCCTGGTACTTCTGGAATGAATCCATCGTCATCAGCTTCTTCATTCCAGCCATCCTGCGCTACACCATAGGGCTCAACGCCACTTGGCTAGTGAACAGTGCTGCTCACATGTTTGGCAACCGGCCGTACGATCAGAACATCAACCCACGGGAGAACCCCCTGGTCAGCCTGGGGGCCCTAGGTACGTTCAGTGTCCATGTCTTTCACTTCCTTGGTGCTGTAGCTGTTCATGGGAATTTCTGTGAATCCAGGTGTCCCCATTTCTCCTGCAACCTTCCCCTCCAGCCCTGCAGTTTTTGCATGTGGGGATGTTTCCCAAACTGGTCACTAAGTACATAAGGGCAGTGGGGTTATCAGCTTCCACCAGCCTTTCTGCAGCCTGGAAAGGGCTCTGTTACACTTAGCACCTCCTTATCTCAATAGCAATATTTTATTTACCCTGCTCCAAGGTCTCTCCGCCCCGTTTACCAGGCTGAAAAACTTGTGCTGCACTCCCTGCTTATCTCTCTTAGACTTCTGTATTGAAAGACAGCAGACACATATTTGGACATATTCTTAGGGCAGCTGGTGATTTTTGGGGTACTTGAGGATGAGATGAGACAGATCTTATGTGTTTTCTGAAGTTTTGGGAACCTAGGAAAGTATATCCTAGAGTCAGCATTTGCCCTGATCTGTTCTCCCAAACCCATGTCTCAGCTGTTTTGCATCCCTGTACATTAGCGGGTCTGCATTGATTACCACCACTGAAAGATCTGCTCCTGGATTTTTAGTAGGCAGGAATTTGAACTGCAGAGAGCCAGGGGTTAGGAACAGGAGTCCAGGCAGTGTCACTGAAGGTGTGAACACTGAAGCCTGCCTTGACACTCTCCAAAGCAGAGGGTAGCTGTCTAGGGTAGGTTGCTTAGTAGAAGTCTGTCTGCATTACTGCCATCTGGAAATGCCCTTTGGATTTTGGCATTAGGACTATTGGTGCTGTAGGATTATTGATTGGCCTCTCCCGGCTTGTCATGGACTTGCTGCAGGTCTAGCTGGTAGCTCAACCTGTACTAGGAGGTTTCTCATAGTGGCAGAGGAAAAGGCATTAGCATTCCCCCAGTGAACCAGAGCCTTCTAGGTTCCTTGCAACATGCTTGTTTTCCTGCAAAGTCCCATTGCTCCTCTATGGCTGTCATTGCATCTTTTGGGCCAGCCCAGGCTTCTTCCAGTGCTGGGCCATGCCCAAATGAGATGGGGTGGATCGCAGAGAGAACTAATTTGGCTGAGAGGAGAAAGCAATCTAGAGTCAATACAGAGTCTGTTCCAGGAATGTAGTGCTTTGGGCCAAGTGAAAGGGGCCCTAACCGCTAACTTTAGAGCCCTCCAACATCCTCTCCCTGGTCTTATTTTGCAGGAGAAGGCTTCCACAACTACCACCACACCTTCCCCTATGACTACTCTACCAGTGAGTTTGGCTGGCGTTTCAACTTAACCACAGCCTTCATTGACCTCATGTGCCTCCTGGGGCTGGCCAGCGATCGTAAGAAGGTCTCCAAGGAGGTCATCCTGGCTCGGAAAATGCGGACTGGAGATGGGAGTCACAAGAGCGGCTGAGTTCCTACTCCCCTTCTCACACACATCCACACCTCTCCTTCCTCCTTTTTTTCTCCCTTTCTCCCTTCCTGACCCCTCCAAACACGCTGGACAAAGGTTTAATGTTCTGTTTACTAACTACTGAATAATGCTACCAGTTTGCTTAAGATAACGATAATGAGTTTTAACCCCCTTCCACACTGTATTTTACGTGATGTATTTAAGATCTGGAGCTCCGCCTTTGTAACGCAAGGCCACCCCTTTCCCTCCTCCCCTTTTCGTTCTCCTCTCTAACCCCTCTGCCCTGTCTTCTGCTTTACTTTGTCCCTGCCTCCCCCGGTGGAGGAGCCGGTAGGAAGCAGCCCGGCCATTGCAGCTGGCTGTACCACGGAGCTGAGGGATGCCGGTACCAGCCAGCTGAAGAGTTGAGCCAAAGTCAGTGACCCTCTCCCCAAAACTCCCTCCCCTCCTTCCTCTGTCCCTCCTCCTTTCTCACGGGTTGCTGACGCTTGGCATGGCCAAACCGCTCCCTGAGATGAGCAGCCCCATCCCCTTCCCTTGCCATCGGGTGTAGAGCGCGGGAAGTTTGCCTTCCCATCCCTGCCTCTTTGGCTGGAGGGAGGAGAGCCCCAAGAGTCTCTGAGAGCTCCAGGCAGGTCTGCTGGTGGCCGTGGGCACCACCAGGGGAGCCTCAGCGGCCTTACGGCCTCCTCCCTCTGGCGTGTCCCACGGGGCTGGAGGCAGAGCCTGGCTCGGGGCCGCACAGCCCCTTTGGAGAGCCGCAGAGCGGAGGGGACGGAGGGCTGTGCCACCGGCCTCGGGTGGCTTTGTTGGGCGCTGCTGAGACTGTGCCAGCGAACGGGACTGTGCCAAAATGGAGAAGGGGAGAAGGATGTAAACCAAAGCTCCACCGAGGTGTTAAGCTGCTTTATGTGCTGGAGGAACAGGGTCCCCACAGGGTGGCAGGTAGACGTCCTGGTGTCCGTGCATGTCCCGTGGGTATGCCTGTGCTGCGTGCAGGGATGCAGGGGACAGGGACAGCATGGCGAGGGAGTGCCTGCGGGCTCAGGAAGGGGTGAGGACGTCTTAGAGGACCGATGGAGCAGGTATCTCTGTCCACGTGGGCTCTGCTCGGTCGATTAACAAGTGCCTGACAAACACCGAGACGGAGCCAGGCGGCGAGGAACCAAGGTGGCTTGCAGCCCTCAGCCCCTTGAGGGATGGGGGTGTGCTCCCAAGAGAGCATGGGAAGAGAAAGCAGCTCCTCCTCAGTCCCTCAGTTTGCCTCCCAGACCCTCGCGACCGCCACCTCACTCCTCAGTCTGGAGAGCACGCCGCTCGTCCGCCACGTGGGCAGCGCGGGTGGCTGAGGCAGCTTAAAGGTCGGTTATATCACCGGGGCCCCGAGACAGTGTGGGCAAGCAGCTGAAGGGTGTGTTGGGAAAAAGAAGTCCTCGTGGGTGTTGTTTCCTGCAAATTGCAGAGACCGCAGCTGGAGTTCAGGCGGTTGGGCTTTTGGTGCAGTGGCCCCGAGCCCCTCACCAGGCTGAATGTGCTTTTTATTTCCCTTTTAACTCCCCATATCATTATCCACTTTTATTTTTTGCTATTAGTTGTAGCAATAGTATCTGTTGTGTTGCTTAAACGCATCAATGGAGCTGGAGGAAAGCACGAGAGGTGACCAGGAAGGGGTGATGCTGGAGTGGGGTTTGTGGCGTCTCCCTTATTTTGGGGGCAGGCAGGGCAGAGGGGGCACAGGTGCCCAGTTCCTTGCCCTGCTCTGCCACGTAGCAGCCAGGCAAGCCTCGCTGGAGCAAGCCTCTGCAGCTTTGCTTTCTCCTGCTGCTGTGATACACACCAGGAACCAGGACAGCTCTGTGATGCTCTCCTTAACTCTCCTTAGCTTGATACTCAGAAAAGCAGTCCTCCTCTCCTTTCGCCTCCCTGCCACAGCCTTGTTACTGCTCATCACCAGGACCCTTCAGGGCTCTGAGCCACCGGGAGAGATGTGGTCTCCGGCTGAGAGATGTGATGGGAGGATGGAGCAGGGAGCCCTTTGGCTCCTGGTGTTCTAAAGGCAGGCGGCAGCTGGCTGGAGGCAGCATCCTTACGGCCCCCCTTGCTCTGCAAAGGGGTTGTGGCTATAACTCTATCCTACCATTTAAAAAAAAAAAAAAACACCAACAAAACAAAACTTAAAAAAGGAGAAACGGTTAGCTCTGAAACTGTGGGCTGACTTCACTTCCATCTAAACCCCTGCGAGGTCCTGGAAGTCTCCGGAGAGGATGAGTTTGCTCCAGCCAGTAATTTGAAAGGGGTTTGGGGAGGGGAGAAGGTGAGGAGAACAATTTCCTTGCTCCTGGTGCCCTTAGCGTGTTGTGTGATATACCCTACAGTAGAGAAGCGTGCCGTGACATGCTGCAATATCTCTCATCCTCTCAGCAGAGAAGCAAGGTTTGACATCAAGGATTCCTTTCAGATTTCAAGTGCTGATTTGGGTCCAGAATCTAGAATTAGGGTGGAAGCTGAGGAGCAGTAACCAAACAGTCCTGGTGTTTGCCCAGTCACTTTAAAGGTAGATTGGCAAATATCTCTGGGTGCCTTAAATCTTTCTTTAATATACATAGGAGTATTGACAGCTATTTGCCTTTTTTTTTTTTTTTTTTTTGCTGAATTATGAACATTCGAGGGGTTTCTTAATTATTTAATTGCCTACATTGAACTGTGGGTGCAGGTGATTTTGAATGTATGAGTTAGAAATTTTTGTTAGATTAAGAAACAGATGCAACACTTTAAGTAGAACTTTGTTTGATATATATATATATATCTATATATACACCTATAAATATATATATATATTTTTGGTGGCATGTTTGTATCCTGGACGCATTGTCTGTATGTTTAGCGTAAATGAGTCCGTGAGAGGTGGTAGTGGATGAGGCAGCAGTGGGACCTCATGACTAGAGCTTCTAGTTCTCCTGGGCTCTGCTCCCAGGTAAGCTACTTGCTCACTGCGTGCTTTTGGACAAAGTCACTTAAAAAAAAACAACAAACCTCTCTGTGCCTCAGTTTCCCTGTCTGAAACACGGGGCTACACCCTGCCTCTCCAGGGCGTGGGGAGCAGGAGGAGGCAGGCGTACCACACGCACACCGATGCCGGCGGAAGCATTTGTTTTCCAAGACCGTTCCCAGTCCTGATGGTATCGTGAAGAGCAGCTGTCCAAGCGTTGGGTGTTCGGGGAAGGACTGGAAAGCTGAATCTGCACATTGTCTAAGCTCTGTCACTGTTGAAATGAGAGTAGGATACGATTTTTCACAGCTTAGGGATTTCTGCATAGTAGTATCTCTGTTTTGTGTACTGGAAAAGAAAAAAAAACTTTTTGAAATAATTTCTACTAATACGGAAACAGACATCTGGTTGTGCTGATCTGAAATTTTATTTGTTCATAATAAAAATGTTACTTTAAGGCGTGTTGGGCTGGTGACATGGCGGGCTGGGTGAAGCGCGAGAGCTCCCGCCGGGGCTACACGGTCCCGTTTCCCAGCGCCTCCTCCCTTCCACGAGCAGCAGGAAAGGGCAGAAAAACCTCTGCCTCTCTAAGCGCGGTGAATGAGCGGATTATAATGGCTTTCATACTCCAGCGCACGGCGGTGGCCGGGCACGCCTGCTGCCGCAGAGCCAACTGCCCGCGCCGCCGGGTTACTGCAGGTTACCTCCAGCCGGGGCCCGGTGCCAGGGCCCGTGGCTGACGGATGTACATGCAGCACAACACGTAATACCGGCAGCCCGTCTCTGTGGCTGGGCGCAGCCGCCAGCGCGTCACACGGGCTCGTCAACCTCAGCCAGGGGGAATTTTCCTCCCGCGAGTGTGCGCACCCCTGCTCTCCCCATCCCTTTTACAGCTGGAGGGAAGCAAAAGGAGAGGGGGGGAATCCCCGAACCAGATATCGCTGTAATTGATGTTCCTTCCCCACTCCCCCACCCATCTGCTGCTTTTGGAAGAAGCAGTGAACAAAATCATCTCCGCATGGCTCCTGCTCGCTCCCTTTGGATGCAAGGGGGTGCAGCGCTGAGGCAATGCTGTGCAAAACAGCAGCCCCTTGCACGCAGCATGCTGAATTCCTCGGTATGGGCCCACGCTTGGGTTTCTAGCTGCAGCTCCTGATGCCTGAAAGCTCTTTGGGTGGGAAGGGCAGAGGCAGAGCCCGGCGAGCCGCAGAGCGTGGGAGCGGGTGCCTGCGGCGGGGAGCAGGGGGTCACCGGGGAGGAAGGGCTGGGCTGCTCCGTGTTCTCCCAGCCGGAGGTGAGCAACCAGGCTGAGCAGCGTGGTGCTGTGCGGCTGTCCTGAGCTGTAACAACAAGCACGTGGAACGCTCTGGCTCTTCAGCTGGTCCCAGAAACACGGCGCTGGAAGTGAGAGAGGTGCAGCTTCTGGTGCCTTGGTGCTCTTTTGATCCGAGCTCTGCGAGCACAACCCCTTCTAAAACAAGCGAGACAGAGGAGGCAAATCTACAAACCCCTTGATTATTCAGCCAAGCCTAAAAATAAAGTTAATGATCCCTCTGCCTGCGTTTCATGAGAGTGGAACTCAGATCTCTGCCTCTCCCTCTTTCTTAAAGGCTGTTATTAAATCCCCTGCTCAAAATGTTTTCCTGTACTATCAAGCCCTTCAGCACTGCCAGCTCAGCACTTTGAGCTGGTTGCCTGGAAGTGTCCCACGCACGATTCCTGTTCCTGGTTCCCCATGTAATCTATGAATTAGGGGTGCCATCGCGACGCGCCCCAGCGCTGCCTCCCCGAAAACCTCGCACCGGCCGGGGAAGGGACGGGTTAACGAGGCAGCCAGCCCTGCTGGGAAGGGGAGGACGGGGAAACAAGCGGCCGCTTGTTCGGCACCCGGCGCAGGGAGGGAGGCAGCGGCCAGGTGGAGGCTCCGCAGCCCCTTCGGCGAGCACAACGCGCAGGAGATGCCACCGCGGCCCCTGCGCACACCCCTCCCGGGCATTGGCTGGGCCGCCCTCCAAGGCTGACGGTGCTTTAAAAAAAAAAAAAAAAAAAAATTAAAAAAAAAAAAAAAAAAAAAGAGGCTGAGTTTCCGCGGAGGTTACTGCCGGTCAGGCCGGCCTCCAGCAGCGTGCCGGCCGTGTGTGTGAGCCGCCTGACGCGGGCAGGGCCAATCCGCGGCTCTGCAGCCTTGTCTGATGCTGCCCGGCCCAATCCTTTCATCTCCGGAGGCGCGGGGAGACGGAGACGGAGACGGCCCCGGCCTCTGCCCCGGCCCCGGGGCCTCGCCTCGCCCTCCGCGGGAGGCCCGGCCCCAGCGCCCGGTGCCGGCCGGGGGTCGCTGCCGGGGGGGGGGGGGGACCGAGCCCGAAAGCCCCCGGCCCCTGCGGCACCGGGCGGTGCAGCCGTGGGAAACACGGGCAGCTTTTTGTCCTGCGAAAGTGAGCTTTAGGGTCAGCCTTGGGAAGGAAGCACGCGCGGTCCAGGAGGTGAAAATGCAGCCTGGTGTGCACACGGGGCCATACTTCAGCGTGTATACGTAAATACGGACTCCCAAGGATCGGTCACAAAGCACGACATCTTAGATTTGGGAGAGAGGCTTAAAATCTCGATTTTATACACATAAACGCCACTCGTGTTCTGAATCTGGTCCTTTTGTTACTGCATATTTAAAGTTATCTTTGCATAAAAACAAACCCTTGCTTGGAATTCTTAACCAACCAACCAAACAAAAAAAAAACCAACACCTACCTGTAAAACTTTTATTTCTTTTTAAACTATATGCAAAAACACAGCACTTTTCAGAATAAGTAGTATTTCATAACGGAGAGCAGCGTGACGACAGCTGTTACATGCCCATTTGGCTCCGTAACAAACACATCTGCTTGTTTCACATTTTTTCAGCCCGCCTAAAATAGCTTTTTACAAAACCCTGGTCTTTAGCCCTCAAACAGAAAAAATGCCGATCCCTTTTCAAAATGCCTGTGACCTTCAGTCACTTTATAAGCTGACTAAGCCAAATTGTCGTTTTGACTGAACAATTGTAAATACTTCTCCCTTCATATACAGAGAGCTTTGACATTCTGGCTGTAGCATTTACATGGATATCTGAAATACATGGCTTACAAGCCACCAACACAATTCTGGTGACACCTGCCATGTGATTTTTAACACTCAGAAATGAGGAAACTTGCACAGTCATAATATTGCACTTCATCATTGTCTTTTTGAGGTGCCAAGTTAAAAGGTGATGATCCAAATATCAAGTATTTAACTGCCATTTTATCACCTAAAATGGGCTTAACCTGACCCTGAATCCCAAAGCAACTACGCTTAGATGCATTGTTCTCGGGTGACCACCAGGAACTGCATCATTCCAAAAACCAAAATAATTAATTTAAAAATCCTGATGCGTTACAGCTGCGAGAGGTTAGGATGTTTTCCCACCCTGAGCAGGTGCTGGAGCGTCAGGCTGCCCTGCGCTCACCCGCCCAGTGTTCCCCTTCGGCCAAAATTCTTCCAAGGTGACTGGAGTTTAGGTATCTCTTTTCACAGGGCAAAGATGGCGGGGGCAGGTTTCAACAAACTTCAGCAATTTTAACCTTATGTATGAGAGCCACGCTGGTTAAATAAGCATCTTCTATAGTCAAGAGAGACAGAGAGGCGGTTCCCAGGGTGACTCACACCAGCAATCTGAGATACCTGTGTTAGGAAAGGGTGAATCATCCTCTAGTGGTGCATCTCTAACTTCTGTATCCAGATACCCAGATCAGTTGCTGGATGCCTGTCTTTTACATGAGTTTGGCACAATGAGTTCCACTCCTGGATTTTAGCTGTGGAGAGACCTCAGCTCTCCAGCAGCGATCCCCCAAAACATGGGCTCTGTGCTCAGCGTGAGCAACGTCATCTGAGGCATCCCTTGAAAGCGGTGGCTTTTGTCTGTGACTCACCTTCCTTGTTTGGGAGCTGAGGAAGTCCAAAATGCCCCAAGAATTATGGGAAACTTGGAAATTTTAGATGTGCTTGGCAGATAAGGGTACATTTTTTCACACAGGAGATGATAAACTTCTGGAAAATGTTGCCAGTTGCCTGCCAATAGGCAGACAGCACCAGCACGTTCGCAAGGAGTTTAGAGAGACTCACGGGCACCAAGGTCCGTAACCAGATGCTAAGGGCAGAGATGTGCCCTCTGACACACACATGGGTTGTGGACACGGGGCTGATGGTGCAGACCTCAGGCAGGAGCCAGGTTTGCGCACACTCCCTGCACAGTCTCTCTCGTTGCCACCAATGACATGGGGTGAGGTGGACCATCGCTGTGACACGGTACAGGGATTTTTGGAAAGCTTCGCACCACTGCCAGGTGCTGTAACCTCTCCTCTCATCGCAGCCTCAGTCACAGCATGGGGATACAGAGAGCTGGAATCCCCGCCTCAGGATCCCACCTGGCTCCGAAGACAGCACTCCTATCCTTCCTTGTCGTTCCTTCCAGCTCTTCCAGTTCAGTTCCCCCAGGCTTTGTCCTTAATACTCTAAACTTCTGAGAAGTCCAGCCATCAAATTACCAACATGGCACACAATAAACATTGGATTTTTGGCAATGGAGCTCATAATTCAAACTCATAAATGGATGAGTATGTTCTTTGGACTAATGACCATGTAACATGCTAGGATTGATGTTGTGGAAGATATTGCAGACACATGGGAGTTTTCAGGAAATATCAAGGCTCTTTAAAAGCACTGCTAATGATGCACTAGCTTTGTTTTAATATCCATATGGGATTTATTTTCTGTGTTTGTGAGAATTTTCTTTGTCCCTAATCTCTCCAATTCCCATTCAGCTGAGTCATGTGCAGGCAAAGCATAAGGGAATGTGTGAAAAGTGCATAAAATTGGACATTTCTGTTTTGCAGAAATTACATATACCAGTAAGAGCTTTCGTTTGGATGCAGGATGAACCTGACAGTGGAAAATCAAAGGAAAATCTCCTCGGTCTTTTCAGATTGATTTACAGACGAAGAGCTGGGATTTCCCAGATGTTGTCTGGTTGGTTGTTTTTGAGGGAGTTCTGTCTTTTAGTTTTGAGTGTTTCCCCTCCTTTATTTTAGATTTTGAATCCTTCCATTATAATATATACAATCAGTTCTCTTGCACAGAAATACAGCTGGAAAGTCTTTTCCAAGCAGAAGCTAGAAACATTTCATTTTGAAAATACCCAAACCGCAGCATTTCAATATGGACAGAACAATTTTCTCCCTTTTTCTTTCTTCTTCAAGATGATATTTCTGGTTTCTGGCAGCATTTCAGCTCTGATGGGACCACATTATCCGCTGGCAAGAGGTCCCCTCGGTGGAATTTAGCTGGTCAGGAGGATGACGCAGGTTCACACCCCTTGGGCTGGGCCAGCCTGGAGTCTGAGTCACTAACTAATGCATTTACTTGCTTCCCACTCTGCCATTGGCTTCCTCCATGACACTGGGTATGTCTCCTCATCCTCCAGGAACTGGCACAGATGCTGCTTTCCTGCTCCTTAGATTTTCTGCTGTGGTCTCTGGAGAAGAGACTTCACATCTAGCACAGGGGAGCCAGAGTTTGGTTAGGGATGTTTATGGCTGTGGTATGAAACTTGTCTTATCCGCTGCATTTGGAGTTCAGCTGCTTCTGTTTCTGTGATGCTGACAAGGCAGGTCTCCAGGGACTTTGGCTATCCCTCAGCCTCTGAGGAAAACTGGACCCAAACAATATCCCATCCTTTGCTGCTTTAAACTAAACCCTTACCAGAACCCAGTTCCTGTGCAATGAGAGGGCACTGCAGTAAGCACTGAAACAAAAGCACCCCCTCCCAGGAGGTTTTCTGTCAAGAGACTGAAATCATTTGACTGCACATCTAAATATTTAATGCTTTTGAATGGTAGGTGGGTCAAGGTACAGCTCTCCTAATATTTGTTCTGTGCCTGCATCCTCATCTGGATGTCCAGAGCTAACGGGACAGCACAGCACAGCAGCAAACGCCTCTGCCATGGGAACTGGAGGCCTTTCATTCCTCAGCAGCACATTTACTGCCAGCCCCTTCCTCTACCTGAGCAGGTACAGCACATACTGCAAGCATCGCTACACGCCTCGCAGGTCGTTGTCAGTAACCACCTCAGCTGAATTTACCTGCCCTGCTGAGTTAGGTTCATTCAGCCCCAGTATTGTGTTGTGCTGTAACAGGTTGCTCCGTGGCTGGAGAAACCCTCCTGCCTCCTGACTGCCATGCTGCCTGGCAGCACATCACTGAGCTGTGCCACAGGCGAATGCTAAGCTCAGCAAATGCTGAGGACAGTCTCTTTGCCCTTTAGTTGCACAATAACGATACATCTCCATTCTGCATGGCCAGCACATACAGACGTTTCTAACCCAAATGTTTGCCTGGGCGTAGCACATGGTGTCAGTGCCAATGGCCTCTGACCTCTGGTCTCCAAGAGGCAGGGCAGATATAGCTTTTCTGGCCTTTTGGCACGAGCTTGAGCACAAAGGGCAGTAACACCCACATACTTATAAATGTTCTTGCTGTCCATTGCCATGCTCACATGTATAGGACTGCTCAGGGCATATCAAATAGTAAATATTTACAAGGTCAGGCTGGGATCAGGCACTGTATCTTTCATGCAAACCCCACTTCAGAGCACATTAGCCTGGTATATGTCCTCAGATCCCCTCTGTAAAAGGGCTGCTGTGGAGAAAGTGCTACTTCCCTCAACACGAAGAGCTGGTTCGTGGTCAGGAAGGACCCCAGTGCAGCAGTAAAGGAGAGCAGTGCTCATTTAGACAGTGTGTTAGTTTAAATACAATCCCTTCACCCCTTTAGTTTAAAGATAATTCCCCCATCCCCAGTGAAAAGTCCTGAGATGCTCCAGGCCAGCTGGTGTTGTTAAGGCACCTCTCAGCAGAAGCTCAGATTTACAACTACTGCAAATCTGCCTCCTTTCTCCTGCATTTGGAAATAGCTTTTCCATGGCTGAGAGGACAGGGCTAGGCACCTCTTTGTGTTGAGGGAGACGGGGATGCTGGTGCAAAACTGTTCTTACTGCAAGATAGTGATTACAAGAGTACCGTCTATGAGGAACTGGCAGCAGAGGACAAGAAATAACCAAGTTGCTGGAGAGCTTTTGATTGAGCCATCAGGGTAACGTGGGTGGGAGCTTGACAGATAGCAAATGGCACAATAGACACAGCCAGCGATGGCAATCAGTGACATAGGCAAACAATAAAAAAGAGTACCTGGCATTGCAAACCGTAACATAGCACATGCAAAGCAAGATCTGTCAATAAGGGCTGCACATGGCTCCCATTTCCCAAATGGAAGCTCTGCAATAACTGGTAAGGAACCTGACTTTGTGAAACAACCAGCACCACTTATCTTAGCACTTAAATCGACAGCTAGTGGCTCTGCTTTACTGACATGTCAGCTTAGCCTTTTCACACTTTCCTCCTGGTTTATGCATTTTATCATATGAACTGCAAACCACCACCTGTTTTTAATTTCTAGTTGTGTGGAACTTCTGAACACTTTTGATATCTGCCACAAAATACCAGCAATGTAAAGATGTGCAATGTGTGTTAGCCTGCACATTGCTGACCTCCCCTCCACCATCACAGGTAACAGCTACCTACACAGCTAGCTGCCAAGCACATCAGCACAACCCTCTCATTTTTCTCCACAAGAAAAAAAAAGTGTCTAAAGTCATTCCTTCCCCACCACAACATGCCTGAGAGAGGCACAAATTGTTTCTCCATATCAGTTCCTTCTAAAAACCCAACTCCCTCCATTTTCTTGGTTACACCAGCCAGGTCCCCCTGTGGTTCCTGCACAGCTGACCATGACACAGGTCAGAGCACCAAGCTGCTGAGTGATCGGGCAGGCTGGTTTCTCCTCTCCTTGCTGGCTGCTCGAGTCGCACTGAGAGCCAGCCTGCAGTAGGGAAAGGCATGGCCCATGCGATGGTGCTCAGGAGCCTCTTCGGTAGCTCACAGATTTCTTTATTCCAGCGTCCGATAGCCCAACACTTATTCCCAGCCACTTTGGCTGCTCAGGCCAGGAACCTCTTGGAGGTTCAGGCTCCATGGAGGGGAAAAAGTAGGGCTTGAATAAGGAAGAGTTGCAGAGCACTCACCCCTTTCCTCCACTGTGGAGACACCCAAGATGATAATTCCTCTCTCCTGGTTCACTGGCTGGCATTATATTCAGTCTTGCCAACTACGCACAAACTACAGCCCAGGTTTCTTTGGAGACCCTCGCTGTGCAGCCAGGAAAGGTGTTTCCTCCTTCAGCAGCAGACTCCTCTGGGCGAAAGCAAGAGGAGCGAACTGAGACCATCGGCGAAGCTGCCAGACTGAGCCAGTGCCTCTCACAGAGCAGCCAGACTAATTGAGACCTGCTGAAGGAGTAGACGATTTCATTAACCACACATATAGGAAAGCCCCAAGCGAACCTATTCACAAGGAACCAGTGCAGCATGCCATATGGCTAAGATCCCAGAAAGCTCTCCTGGTTTGAAGGCCTGAGCCATCCCGCTCTGCCAGGTTCCCACATAGGGCAGGTGTGTAATTTGCTGGCTGCTTTGTGCCACGTAGTCACTGTGCTCCTCTTAACCCTTCCAGAGCCTGCAAGGAGCTCCCTTCTCCAACCTGCAGCCAGGCTGGACACCCATACGTTACAGCACAGAACACAGCTGGTGGAGAAGGTCATTGCTCCATATATGAGACAGCCAGACCACCTGTAAAAGCCTCTGCGTATCCACATTCGGCTCCAGAGCATCAGAAGGAGTGCCCTGAAATGCTGACATGAGACAAAAATCCATGGATACTATTAAAAGTCAGAAACTAGCATTAGTCTACCTGAACGTGTGTTTAGACCTCTTTAAAGTGTGTAACCAAACCATTTTTTGTCAGAAGGGGAAACAGGAAGGTTAGTAGGATTGGTCACAAGCCCAAGTAAAGGCTTTAAAATAGGAAGGGACATTACATTACATCCCCATGGATGGAGAGATCCAGGGCAAAAAAGTTGTTGCAAAGGGCAGCAAAGGTGGTGGGCAGAACCCAAACAGTCCTCAAAACACCAAGGAGAGCTGTGGCATGGAGGCTTTTCTGAGTCAGGAGGTATGGCATAGAGGCTCTGAGGCCAGCTGGAGATAAACATGGACTTCACCCACAGAAAGACGGAGACGGTAGCATTGGCATGCCCAAGTACTGATCCATCTACCTACCATCCACTTTATTCCCAATGAACTCAAGCTCACCTCATGCCACAATATCATGGACTCTGTCAAAGACATACTTTGGCAACAAGTCTGTGCTGCAGGGGCCGAGTGCTATGCATATTGGTATCTGTCAGAGGCAATGATGCTCCTGATTTCAGCTCAAAGGCATGGGACTTTTACAGGGACAGACAGCACAGATTTCACTTCAAGTGGGCTGCATGTTCCCCTAGTCCTATCTCCTGGCCAGGTAAGTTTGCCTTCCACCATGCCAGTAAAGCAATGACCTCTGGTGTCATAAAAGCCCTTTTTGTGCAATTTTGTGTGTAAGTTCTATATGTTTCTATAAATTTGAATGGAGAAATAGTGACAAAGAAACATCACAGGCCAAAGAGAAGAAAGAATTGTGCTAAGAAGATACTATGTGGAAGGATCCCAAGGACTGATTAATTCCGGAGGCTAGTAATCCTGATGAATTCGCAAGAACTGATAAATTTAGACCACCAGAGCCTGATACTGCACACAGCTGCCAGCAGACATTATCATCTACAACAGGTTGTATAACTTCGTTCACACACCCTTGAGGGCGTTGGCTGCTATACGCAGGTGAAGACTACATAGTTATGTGTGCGCCTGATGAAACAAAGTGCCCTCCGAAGGAATTTCTAAACACCTACCTAGAAACCACTGGTGCATCAGGATGACCTTCTGCTTCCAAGTGTGCTTGTTGGGGTTGGCCTCCCAACAGTTGCTCCAGCTGGGTAACAGTGAGCATGAATGAATATGTAAGTGAACATGTTATTAGTAATAGCAGGTAACTCTTCACATAACAGCTTGATTCTATTAATAACAACAGCTAATAAAAGATATTTTAAGAAATAAAAGTTGTGATCTATGTCTTCTGCTAACAAGGAAAAAGGAATTTATAACACTTGTTTGGAAGAAACATATTAAAGACAGCGTGGCACTCAGATGTTGGTGCTGGGTCCTGCAGACACCACTAGGACTGATGGTGTTAGCATAGGACAGCTTCTTTGACTAAACAAGCCACTGGCCATGAAATGATCTGTTGAAATCCACACAAAATCCTTGCTACTGCTTGCCAGAGGGAACTGGTGGGTGTGGGGAATATATTCCTCCCCCTGAAACGTGCTGTAAAAAATGCAGTCAAAGCCAGCCCTGCAGAAGGATTTGACAGGAACCACGTGCATATTTGTAAGGGCAAAGAGAGAAGGTCCCACGTGAGAGCAAGCCAGCTGCCATCTGCTCCATCACCTACGTGTCTTCTCTGCATGCTTCATTGTGGCAGGGGACCCCAGACTGTCAGACACAACCTCACCATTAGACTTTCTACAGAAGCAGCCTGTCACTTCAGCCTTCAATTCTTCTACAGAATGTGCTTATTTCAGGTGTCTCCACAGGTGATGTCTCGGGGCTGCCACTGATGTCCAGGGAAACTATGCAGATTCAGCACTTCTAATGCGGAAAAACAACAAGTGTTGCAAGGCACAACAACATTTTACCTTGTAAGCCTCCCCCTGAATCTGCCTCCAGGTAATCTGTGTTCCCATCTCTCCAGGGCTGTCATGTCTGTGCCTCCACTTAAGGAGCAGATTTCTCCAGATTAGACATAAAGAACGTGAGCTTGTTTGAATCATTATTGCAACAAAATGAGCTTGAGTAACACCAAAAGCATCCTCTGACTAACCACAGCCAGCAGCAGATGCTTAGAGGCCTAAGGAAGAACAGTCATATTACATCCAGACCCTTCTTTTTAATAACTACCAGTAGCCTCATCGTCTGTGATGATCACTCCTCCCATTTAAGTTCTGAAAGGCTTGAACTAGGTTACACAGTCTCGCACATAAAAGCGGCTCCAGCCCTACAGAGAGCCTGTAGCCCAAGAGGCAAAACCCCAAATCCCGATGCAGGCACAGAAGTGCCTCGTATGAGGCAGCCCAAGGCATTCATGGCAAAACTGAGAACCCAACACGGTCTTTTGAACCCTGCTCCTGGGTTATAGTCTCAAAACCTTCTGTCCAAACAATGATGGGAGTGATTGAACCAAAGAGACAAAGGCTGTGACAGGTGAAATATGCTTCCAGATTTCCTGGTGGTGTTCCAGCCTCGATCACTGAAGTTTCACATGCACACCTGACCCCTGTGAGCACGGTGCTAACACATGCCTAGCTGAAACAGCACTCAAGCAAAACTTTCTGCTTCAGCAAGCGTGCTTCCTGTCATCTCTGATAGCTCCTTCAACCCCACCAAGCTGATATGAGCAACAGCATGATTTATTAAGGCAAGAAGCAGTGTTTTTCTGCTGTTTCCCCACCACCACCGTCATCCCAGGTTAGGTCCTGGCTGTGAGCGCTTTCTCAGTTTGGGCAGCCAGTTCTGGCAGCCCAAGTGAGCTGCAATCAGCAAACATTTGCAATTATCAGCTGGCTTCAGGCAGACCACGAAGCACTTCACTTTTTTGCCCGGCACCCGATGTGGAGAGCAAAAGAAGATCCCCAGCCTGTGGTACTTCCTGAGCCCCCACAATGCCTGTAGCCGTTGAATTCATTTAATGCCCAAGCAAAAGGAATCAAGCCAGGTGTGATCAGAGATAAATGGAAAAGTGAGCTAGCTCAGCTCTGCTTTAAGGGTATTAGTCATGAATTTTTACTCACTTGAAGTTCTCAAATCTCACTTTCCTTTTTTCCTCCTATCTCTTTTGTCTGTGTGAAACAGGTGATGTCAATTGTGCTGAGACAGTCCTGAACATTTTGCTTAGCTTTGACACTTCGACCTCTACCTCAGACTTCACAGAAAGCTTTACGCTTGGTGACATCCCACATGCTAAGGGGACCCCTTTCCAAATGCTCCCTATCAGTGCCAAAATGTTATCAAGTCCCTGTTTCAAACAGAAGCCTTCCTACTTCAGAAGGTAACACCTGTCTCTGCCTCCCCCCGTGCTCTCCCTCTGCCGTGCCTCTAATGCTGCCAAACCGCTGCCGCCAGCAGCTGGGCACCCAAGCAGATGGCACTTTGTCTGGCAGGGAGGCATTGAAAAAGCCCCAAGTATCACGTGGGAGTTCTCCAAGGCTGCACCACCAGAGTTACTAGAGAGAAGCCATCAAGAGCCTCACGATTAAATGCCAGCAGTTTAGGAGCTAAATTAGTTACAGCGCAGATAGAGTGGATGAGGGAACCTGTACCGAACAATACACCCACTCACATTAAACTCCAGGGACATCCACTCCCTCGCCCCAGAGAAGTGTCTCTGGTCTGGCCCTACATGCAACGAGGTGAACATACCAGCTCCCCCACCAGCAGTGCACAAGTTCCCGCTTCCCCCTTGCCTCCTTCATTCTCATGAAGATCAAAGTTTTTTTTTTTTTTTTTTCTCCCCCCACCTGATGCATGAAATGTGAACTAGTCTAGGGCTCAGGAAGTTCGGATGCTCCTTCGCACTCTGCCAGTGACCTGCAGAGGAACCTTAGCCGTGTCCTCTTACTCCTTCGTCACAGGAGGGATTAGTCCCCACCTCACAGGGCCTTGTGCAACACAACCCCTGCTGCAGCTTAGGCGATGTTGCTGCACATGTTAAAGGAATAACTGGAACTGCCCTCCATCACCAGAGGCTTAGGGGATCAGTTATTTTGAAGCATCACAAGGCCTATTTGGTTATGCACTTTTGCCTAAGAACATTTTGCAGATGGAGATGGGAAGTCAACTCAAGATAAAAATGCTTTAAAAAATATAGATAATTAAGCAATACAAAGGTTTGCTGTTGCTTTATTTGCTTAGTGATGAAACAGCAAGGAAAATATAGTTATTGGAAACCTTTCAGCTAGGATATCTACTCTTCAGATATCAAAGGAGACAGTAGCTGTTCAGAGCTAGTAAGATTCCCTATGGACACTGTTTGAAGATCAAACATCTGCAATTTTACCTCAGACAGCCTGTCAACTACCACAGGGACATGGTCACACTAACAAAAGTGCCAGATTTTCTGTTTGTCTGCAAACAGCAGGGCCAGAGAGTTGCTGAATCTTTGGCTGATCACAGAAACCAAAGAACAGTAAACTTCACGGGCGATAAGACTGATACCAGGCAACAAGGAAACCAGCTGATGGATGCACATCACACGCTCTGACACGGGAGGAGCGCAGGGGTTACCTAAGTGAAATGAACTGGCCTGGCACCGCCAGCACACAAACACTCCTAAGTCTGAAATCACCCAACCAAGATAGCAGCTCAGGGACAGATCTCATCACAGGGTGGCCCTAGCCTCCAGCTCCTCAGATGACACTGCCTAAGCTCTGCCCTCCAGCACAGTGCCTGCAAGGTCACCAGCTGAGAAATGTCCCGGCTTGGGCAACAGGACCTTGCAGCTGAGCTGCTCTGGTGTAGGAAGAGCCTACAGATCCACCATTAGAGTGCAGAGACCTAAGAAACAAAGCTCCCCCAGACCCTTGGGAGGGGGGCACAGAAGCACTTCAGACAGAGGCTATGTCCACAGAACCAATTCACAAGCTTCGAGACCCTGATGGTATCCCAGCAATAAGCAGAGACATGACATGTAGGAGATCAGATTACCACATCATCAGGACAGAAGACTTCTGAAGCCCTCATTGCATATATGGCCGTAGAAACCAAGTCGCTCCTTTCCCTGAGGACAGGCTATTCCAGACTTTCAGAAATACTTACAAGCTGTAGACCCTCAGGATTGCTTCTGGTTCCTAATCCCATACCCTAAGACCTTTTCCTCTCTCACCAGAGCATACCTAATCCCAGAAAAAAGCTAGAAGCTAGGGAGAATTGCAAAAGTTAATCCCCTCCTCAGCAAAATTATATTTTCTTCCCTGAGAGCAGACCGTGCTTTGTTATGCTCCCCTTCCCCTAGATGGTACCAGTCATAATAGGTAGTTTCCAAATACATCCACTTCCCCTTTTATCTAGCAGCTGTTTTACAAGACTTAAACAGCTGCCTAACCCACAGACACAACTTCTGAGATTCAGTCCCTAGTTGTACTCTAAGAGTTTTGCTGCAGCCTATCATCCCCCAGCACATCACATCAGCAACAGCCTACACATTCTCATTCTCATTCTCAATCTTCTTCCTCCAGCCTTTTGAAGGCTCCTGTCCCAGCAGGCTCCTTTTATAGCAGAGCCCCACTGTTCAGCTGCCCTTCATCCTCCAGCACCTCAATCCCCACACCTGGAAGAGGGAAGGAGGCACAGCTGAGGTTCTGCCTGCCTCTCCATTAGGGGTCAGTTCACCTTTCCTCAGCAGAGAAGTTACAAGCTGGTGCTGATTTCAGTATGAGCTATCCAAAGAGCATAGATGAGCCCTAACAATGCTTGAAAAAAACTTATTAATGTATTTGGGTGAACATAAGAGAATGAACCATAATTTTAGCCCTGAATAGAAGACATCCAGCCCTAGTTTTACATACGTTGAAGGTGATTTTAGAAATCCTGCCAAAAATACTGTGAAGGGATCAGTTTTCATAGAGCAGGGACACCATTATTATTATTATTATTATTATTTTTTCCTGGAAATCAGGATTAGAGAGGTTTTTTGATTTTTTTCCTTAGGAGTTCTGCTCTTAGAAACTCACTTGTGGTCACTAGTACCTTGGAAATTTTGGCTTTTTTCCACTCAAGATAACCCAGCAGAGGCAAAGGGAGAACAGCTCCAAGCTTCACTTCACTTCAAACAGCTCACTATTTAGCTGTTATTACAAATGGCATGCCTGAGGCCACCTTTTCCCCATTATTACAGGGCTTATCACGTTTTGAATGTGTGCTTTGGCTCAGCTCAGATGAAGCCTCAGCAACGTCTGGTGGTGGTCCAGACCAGAAGTAGCACACGGAGGACACACTGGGGCTGATGTCACGAGAGGACATGGCAGTG
The DNA here is from genome assembly GCF_040182565.1 of Anser cygnoides. Classification (NCBI taxonomy): domain Eukaryota; kingdom Metazoa; phylum Chordata; class Aves; order Anseriformes; family Anatidae; genus Anser; species Anser cygnoides. The sequence goes on from NC_089879.1 coordinate 20,108,514, forward strand.
GGGACAGTTCCTCTTCTGTTGGGACATCGAGGAAGGTCCTTTCTTGTGACATGTAGGGTGCGTACTCCTTCAGTGCATGGGGAAGACAGCAGGCATGGTAGGACTCCTCAGCGCTCTGCCCTTCTATATCATCAATGCAACTGCTCAGGGTCAGTACGGCCAGAAATGATTGCAAACTGCTCTTCTTTGGCCAGACACTTGATAGAGTGCCACAATATATATTTATTAAGGGAGTGGAGAAATCCTAACTGGATAAAAATAGCAAAGCCTGGATTAGAAACTAACTGGCAGATGAGGAACAGAGCTTCACTGTTGCTTCAGGATGCCTGCTGTCGCCAGAGAGATTCCGTGCAGTGTCGATGTGGGTTTGCTGAACTGGGGCAGAGAGACACAGAAGACACAAAAGTGGCCTGAAGAAGCACAGTGAGAAACACCAGGTCTTCTGGATGACTGGCTGATGTCTTCATCAAGAAAAGGAATACACAAATGAAACTGTCTTTCTCTGGTAGAGACTGTACGCTCCAGGCAGCCCAGCAAAGCTGGACAACATCCCATTGGAGTTGAGGTGCACAGTGGGGTTCACTCTTTTGCTGTGCTAGGAGAGAAGTTTGCTCTCTTAATAACAGGGGAAGCAGTATTAGTGCTCCTGTTGTGGTTTAACCCGGCTGGCAGCTAAACACCACACAGCCGTTCGCTCACCCTCCCCCCTCCCTCTCTGGGATGGGGGAGAGAAACGGGAAAGTGAAGCCGGTGAGTTGAGATAAAGACAGTTTATTAAGACAGGAATATAATAATAACAATAATAATAATAGTGATAATGATAATAGTATTAATAATAATAATGTGTAAGAAAACAAGTGATGCACAATGGAATTGCTCACCACCCGCTGACCGATGCCCAGCCCATCCCCGAGCAGCCGGCCCCCCACCCCGGCCAGCCACCCCTATATATTGTTTAGCATGACGCCAGATGGTATGGAATACCCCTTTGGCCAGTTTGGGTCAGCTGTCCTGGGTCTGTCCCCTCCCAGCTCCTGCTGCACCCCCAGCCTGCTCGCTGGCAGGACAGAGCGAGAAGCCGAAAAGTCCTTGGCCTGGTGTAAGCACTGCTCTGCAACAATTAAAACATCAGCATGTTATCAGCGCTCTTCTCATCCTAATCCAAAACATAGCACCCTACCAGCTACTAGGAGGAAAATTAACTCTGTCCTAACTGGAACCAGGACAGCTCCTCACATTACTCATGGAAAAATGACAAACGTCCCTGTTTAAAAAGTCCTTTGCCAGGATTCTTTTAGTCAAAAGGGAGTTTCTCTTATGAACTGACACCTCCTACTTCCAGTGATGTTTCTAATGAACAATGAAAAACAGGGAAGGGACTGGAGTTCCCTATCTGCACAATTTTTTTTTTTTTTTTATCAGATGGATCAACCAGTATCCCTTGTAGCCACGTGTAATGGAGGTACTGGTCACCCTCCAGTGCCGGTGTGTCCCCCTCTCTAAGGAGGTGCTCTCTGCAGAGAACCACCACAACTGCTACAAAATCATCCTTTGGGTTCCAAGCCCGGGAGCTGACTCCTTCTTCCCACACGGAAGAAACCTTGTGGCAGGCAGCGGAGATGGCACACACATCACGCCTGAGGTGCGGTGCTGCCACTTGGAGGGCAGTCACCCCTGCCTACAGCCCAGGTGTCACACCTCCAGTCACACCAAACTCAGAAAGGGGTTTTACACACACAGACATGCACACGTGCACACACGCACAGTTTCCTCCATCATTTCTTATCACACATGATCTAGAGGCAATAATGCCAAGGGAGTGTTCAGGTAAATTAATTTATATGATGACTTTGATGCTTATTATTAAAATAATGAGTGAAAGCTGCAATCAAGATCAAGGTCCCTATTTTGCCAGGTGCTCTACAAACCCAAACTGGAAGATACTCACTGTCTCCAAAAGCTTACAGTTTAAGTAGACACTTAGGCTGTGGAGGAAGACTGGGGCATGTGAAAGGGGAATAATTTATCCACGCTCAAAGTCTGAGCTGGAATTAGGAGACCCTGTTTCCTGAGCAGGATGTGCTCTCTCCCGTGAGCATCACCACCTAACAATCACTGATACAGTCTGTAAATAGGCATAAAAAAAAGCCTCCCAGAAACCAGCCACACTTAATTCCTGAAGACATTTTGTTCTTTCTCTTCTTACAGAACCCAGGCGGGTAGGGCTGTTCCGGCAGCTGCATGCAAGGCTTCGGACGTAGCAAGAGCAGACAGACTCTAGCTGTAAGAATGACTCCTGTCATGTGCAATCATCTATCAGCACGCCCTGTGGTGCTAAAAAAAGCCCTTCACAGAGCGCACAGTGTGCATTGTCGGCTGAAAGAAGAGCTGAGACAGCATCGCCATCCCCGTGTAGGAGAGGGAACTGCAGGGACCGCACGCCCCAAGTTCGTGCCTTCACTGCCACCAAGGGTTATGTATTTATTACTCTTCACTCACCCTGGTGACGTGAGGTCTGAATCATTTTGCCATATTTCTGAAAGCTGAGCAGAGGAAGGGTGGGATTCTTCTTCCAAATGTGTACTGCTATGAAGGCTGGCAGCAGAAACTCTGGGAGTTAGCATGACTTTTGTGGTGGTAACAGGTAACAACAAAGTTACCTGAAGTACCTAATTCCAGAAAATTTCACCTGGTGATGGATTAATATCAACATTAGTCTTCTTATGTGGTAGCAGTTGCTTTTTTTTTTTTTTTTGGCCTGCTCTCTATTGGTGTGACATGGATGGTGTAATGAATGCTCTGTGTCCTCTAAACACAGGGCTCATTCCTACTTTGCATGTATTACTGTAAAACTGGTGCAACATCACTGTTGATATGCACTCTGAGACCAGATGCAGGTCACCAAATAAACTCTGGTGCTTGGGAAGAGCTCACTTCATACAGGATCCTCTTTTGCACCTGGTAGGGTGCCATCTCAGTTCACTGAGCTCCCAGCCCCAAGCAGCCCCTGGCCAGAAGTCTCCCATTTCACAGGATGACCTTGCACCCACCTCAGTAGGGTACCCCCTGTCTCAGCACTGACATGCTGTAGGGAGCAACCTCCCTCCCCTTCCTCTCCCAGGTAGCAGGCTCCGCTCTGCTCTGTTTTCAGCTCAGATGTATCATACGATACATCACCTCATTGCCCGACTCTGGGCAAGTCGTTACCTGTGCCATGCTGCACTTGCCAGCCTCTACTCAACAGCTGATGTTTCATAAGTGTACTGGGAGGCTGCAGTGGACCATGTCTTTGGATGCTGCCATGATGGAGGTCAGACATGAATGACTTTGTAAAACAGTGGTACAAGCAAGCTTGAGTGCTATCAGTTGTGACAAATGAACGTAGCATGGCCAGAACAGTTTGCTGACACCCCTCAGCAGCACCTGACCAGAGTGAACCCCCCTTTCCTAAGTGGGCTTCAACATTCACACTCAGCAAAGGGTTATTGTTTCTTGCCACATTTCTCTTTCCTTCAGTCTCTGGATGTCTACTTTTTAGGGCTTCAAGGAAAATCTGTTCAGCTTCAAAAGGCCTTAGCCCATGCTCTTAGCCTCATCCCTTTAGACAGGAGAAGCAATACCTCCTTCAGAAAGCATTATGCTTCAACAACACTCCTCTTTCTGGCAGCCCTCATCAGTGGGGAAAACAGGTTGACAGTATGAAAGCCAAGGGTCTTATTCCCAACAGGCAAAAAAAAGTGCTACTTTGCTATTTATGTAGCAGCCTTTTTCTTGGGACATTTAGAACAGAGGTCAAGGTTGTCCAACAACAGTGTCCACAACATTTTTCTAACAGCCATCAAAAAAAAAAAAGTGCCTCATACTTAAGATTTTGACAGGATCTGGATTCTGTCTTCGTCAGCAATGGTATTTGCAAAAGATTTGTAATACATGGTGCCAGTTTACCCTGAATGTCTTGAAGCTGTTTCTTCATCCCAGCTGTCTGATTCAACCTCCAAACTCCTGATCATCACCTTTTATTGGGGCTGACTGACTATTTTGGCAGAAGAGATGATCCTGGTCAGTACAAATGGACACTGACGCTAGAGCCAGAACCTGAGCCCTGCGTTTTATGAGGAAAGGATTCAGCTTTCCTTACAGCTCACTGAGAGCCACAGCACCCCATAGGCTGGTCTGATGCTCATTGCTGCAGTGCAGCCACTCCCAAGGTGGAAATGAGCAACACAATGAAAGCCAAGGGAAGATTTTGGCCAAGGACAGAGCAAGAAAGATCCAGTATTTTAATGCATGAACATTGAATGCATGAGATCTCTCATGCGAACAGCCAGGACCCCCACTCAGCAAGTTTGGGGCAACTCAGAGAGGTCTGTATGCCTTCTCAGCCTTCCCGCCTCCTATAATCTATCGCGAGCTTTTTGACATTTGATGCTCATCAGAAAGCCTCATCGCCTGCAGCTCGGGACTCTCAGCTTGCCTTTCATTTGCAAGAACAGCATGTTCCCAGCCCTGCCGATTCCAGAGGAAACAAGCCCCAAGAGTACCTTAAAGGCTTGGACACAAATAGCTCTCACTGTGTATTATTCTCAAGCCAGTCTCATGATTTTGCAGGCCTGACTCATCGCGGGTAAATGCCGAGGGTTAGTCATGTTAGTCATCCGTAGGCAAAGAGAAAAGGACCTCGCTGGGCTTGTGCCAGCACAGTATTTACTACTGTTTTAGGGCAAACAGCTGAGCCAGGACTGCGGGCCCCTGACCTAGGGGGTCGTCCTAGGATCTGTCAGGAGGCACGAGTGTGACAATGTGGTTCAAGATCTCCTTTGCAGAGCATCCATCTCCCTCTCGAGGGTCAGTGAGCACTGGCCTTTCCCAAAGTGTCAGTAGAGGACTCAGCAGCAGCCACCGCGCTGCCCAGGGATGAGTGTGCCACGAGACACGTGTGGTGGCCGCAGAGAGCACGTGTCAGGCCGCTGCCAGCCCTCCGCACGTGTCTCTGCTCCTCTGCTGTGACGTCTCTCAGCTTTTCATGGGTTTTACCCGTGCTGGGGACTCCGGGTGCTTTGGCCTGGAGGAGAGGGGAGGTTTTTTATGCCAGGATCCCCTGCAAAGCCTGGACACGGCGCGGAGCGGTGAGGTGGGAGCACCATCTGCCGGCTGCCGAGCGGAGGCCTGCAGCCATCCCGGGCGACGCATGCCTCTGCACACTCATTAGGCCGTATGGCAAATTAGCGAAGGAAAAGATCACAGGATCATGTAAAACCCGCAGATAAAGCTCCTCCTGCCCGTGTTACAAAAGGGACTCCAAGCCAATCAGTCTCGGCACCAGAGACAAGCAAAATTGCTTCAGTGCAGGCTGGCCAGCTGTAAACCAGCCGGGGCTATTTGCAGCTCCTGCCGAGCTTGCTGATGGGTTCAGCTAAAAAAGATCAAAGCATGCCACCGGGCAGATTTCTTAATGAAAGGGCTTGATTTTGCTCAGTTTGAAATGGGGTTTTGTTTCCAAATATTCCTGATAGTAATAATATTGAGGGGAGCACAGGGAGCCTGAAGAGGAAACAAAATGCATGCCTGTGGTGCAACAGGAACCTATTTCAGCAGCTCCCATGTAGAGTTTTCTCGGATTCCTCAGGCCTGCCAAAGACACCCATGAGCCATCATTTACACTGCTCTGCTGGGCCGCCTTCCTGTTTTTCCTGCCTCTTGTCCACTGAGCTTCAGACCTCTCGAATCCAAAGACCTTTCCCCTCCAGCTACTAGCCCTAAGGCCACTACAGCAGGGTATCTTTGACTCTCTGTGACTCAGTCTGTGGTGGCCTACACAAGCCTCTCTGAAGGACAGTGGCTGTGTCCAGGCCAAGCAGCAGCACATGGCCTGGGCTCTTGGTCCCCAGGGGAAAGCATGGGAGCCCAAATTTCCTTCGAGGTGCATGGGGACAGGAGCGAGGTGCGGCTGGCAGGCAGATGGGGCATGGTGCTCGTGCTGGGAGCTGGCATGGTCCCTCTCACGTACAGGGTGATCTTGTCTCCTGCCAGCTGGTGAGGAATGTGCTTTGACTTGCTCAGTCCTGCTCTTCCTTGTTACACCTTCCTGGAGTGCTGCACATAATTCCCCTCCCACCCTGACTGTTCTGCTTCTCCAAGCTCATCCTGCTGGTCCTTCGATGGCACAGCATCCTCTCTTCCCCCCTCAAACACACACACTTTCCTGTGATTCTCAAGAGGTGGGTCATCCACAGGTACCCACCCCTCAGCACTTCCGTCCCTTTTGGTGCCCTGTCAGAGCGTGCTGGCAACAACTGCTCTGCACCTGCACTCACTTTCTGGACTCTCAAAAGAGTTCGGTAACAGCGTGAGCCTGTGCAAGTTACTGCCACAGTGAGTCAAGACCATTCAGAGGAAATATTCTCTACTATTATAATATGGGATAATGGAATCACGGTAGCACAGGCTGAGGATGAACTGGAGCTTTTGAAGGCCTCTAAGCTCCCTTGCTCCTAGGCATACCACCTTCTAAGTGTGATGGCTAAGGAGGACTTCTCCCTAGAAACCTTTGCAGTTCCCCTGAGCCAGGCTGACTTGAGAACCAGACCAGGTAGATGGAGACTGGGGCCAGCCTGGGGCCCAGGAGACTAGATCTGTTCCCAAAGTGCTTCCTGGCCACAGCATCAGCTTTGCATTCTGCACAAAGGCAAAAGCATGCTAGTTGTCTTGCTGAGGCTCTTTGAGAGCTGCAGATGGAAAATGCTTTGTGATGCCAGAAGGAAAAGGTTTTTCTGAAACAAAAATGAGGGGGGAAAAGCTGTTAGCCTAGAAATTGCCCCTTTTCTCTGGGACACTGCTGAGTCTTACGGAAGGCTTCAGATGTGGCTTTGGGTCTCACCTGTGCTATCCTCCCAGTCCCCAGCCTTGTCACTGCAGTAGTGTCCCTTGAACTGTCCCTGCATGAACCGAAGGGAGAATCTGCAAATATGAGGCCAGATTTAATATTGGTAAAGCACAAGCAGACCTCATGGGAGCCTCCACAGTGTGCGTCAGCCATGCAGCAATAGAGAGCATGAAGTTTACAAAGTCAAGCTTACAGTGAAGAGGTCATGCAGCCATTTGCGTGTTCAGGTGTGTCAATACCATCAATAGTGGCACAATCTTAGGTTGATATGGCAAAAAAAATAAATAAAAACAACAGGCTTCTGGGCACACCAGCAACTTTTCTGCCTTTCAAAGCCAAAATGGTAAAACAAAAATAAAAACAAACAAACAAACAAAACCCCACATGTATTAGCTTCTTGCATTGTGTATCCAACCCTTCTAATAAAAGGTATTAAATTTCCCCAGCTTTGTTTCTGGAGTCACTTGACCACAGTAGCAGAATAACACAGGACAAGTTCAGCAGTGGATTGCAAGTAATATGTACACTTTTGGGGGCCCTTTGGGGATGCTTTGACAAGCACCAGATACTGTTGAAGCCAGATTTTAGCTGGTGCAAAAGGCAAAGTTGCAGTCAGGTCAGTCGAAGTCTGCTTACTGCTCTGGGAAAGCAGACCTTCCTGAGACTTCTTGCTTTTTCAGGAGTGAATTCTCTTCACTCCCTAGGCATGATCAATTTATTTATTTTCATCTCATATATTTGATGTATTTTTTAAAATAGTTATTTTTTTTTATTCCTGACCTTTTAAATTTTTTGTTTGTTTTAAATCTGTCCTTCAGGAACTTTGTATTGATGCCAATAAAATTTTGAGATATCTGTGGGCCAGACTTGGAATTTTTATCCCCACTTCTTAACCTCATTTTCAGTTCCATCAGTTGCATTGTTATAAGGGTGAAAGGCAGTAAGAGTGTTAGAGACTGTATTTTTTAATCTTTCTGTGATTACTTTTACAAGCTCTTTAAAGACAGTTAAGATTTCCTCTGTACTCTGGAAATTAAACATCTTATTTTTGTGTTTTGTATTATATATATATTTTTTTTGTTTTTAAACAAAACTGTAAGCAAACCACAGGTGGTAGTAGCTCCTCTATCTCCTGTTGTCCTCAAGCCCTGACTGCCTTTCTGAAAGATGAGCAAATAGTCAAACACACATTACAGAACTCCATGCAAAGGTCAGATGGGATTTGAATTAGACAATGGGTCAGATGGGATGATATACCAGTCTCTCTGGCTATAAAACGTATCTTAATGCTTTGTGGACCCATTTTAGAAAATTTACAGAGCTTTGGTTAGTAACAATAACAAAATTTGGTGAACATTATAAAACAATTTTGCATCCCATTTCTTTAGAGACTACCTCAAAGATTCTATTATACAGCCTTTGAGAACTGTAATTAAGTGCTTAAAAAAATGTTTGGGACTGTTTGTTTTTTTTTCTCAGGCATTGCCTCCAGCCTCTTTGGCTTGAAGAACATGCTTGTTTACGGGAAAGTTACTATTGCATTTGATGGAAAATAGAAATTGACTGGGAAGGCTGCTGGCTCCGAAGCACCCTGGTGCTCTCAGTGTTTGTGTGAGCTTGGGGGAAAGCCTGCCTGCCTCTTGTGAAATCCAGATATTAAAAACATAAATTCCCCATTTTTATTTTGTATCTGCCTACAATTATTTTTTCCTCCTTTCTGCAATCCCCTTACTTAATTTGTCATGGAGTAAATAAAAATAGCTCACCCCAGCAGAGCTGGTGTACGTCCTTCCTTTCCAGTTGGTCAAGATGTGTCTGAAGTTTTGCCCAGTTTCAAAATGCTGTTGCTGCTGGACCCATGGAATGAGAAAACCCTGGTTCAAGTGTACAGAAATGAGCCTTTGGACACTTGCAAGAAGCAGCTGAAAATTCTTCTTCCTGCTATTGCAAACACTTGTCAAACACGGAGCACATTTTGAAAGCTCCTGGTGACTGTGGTATTTCCTTCTCCTCCGGCTTGCCCTGAAGGAGCAGACCCATTCAGGGTCATGATTTAGGTCACCAAAACCATTAAATTGTGCTCAACATGGAAAAAATAATTGGGCTTATTCCCCTTACCTTTCAGTTTCTGGAGCTTTAGCCTCCACCATGTGCATTTTCAAGCTCTTAGCATACATAACATCTTATTTTTTAAAATATTTGTGGCTCCAGGAGTTGGGCTTTAATTTTTGAAAATACCACCAGCCTGGCTGTACTAGGATGCACCTGGGAGGCACAGCTGGCCCTGGGATAAGCTGAGGGTGGCTGCATTTTCATTTCACCTGGGTGCTTGCAAACAGCCAGCCCCCTCCACAAGAGCACTGAGGGCAAAGGTAGTGTTTTGCCTGTGCATGGTGCCCTGTGCCCAGCTGGAGTTGCCAGAGGCCATCTGAGAGCAAGTCTCTGCTGGCTGTGTGGATGGAGCCACCAGCCAGGGGTATTCCTCCATTGTGCCCTCCATGTGCCCGGCCACATCCTTGCCCTGGCCTGGCCTGGTCCTTGGGTGAAATGAGTTTGATGGGTCTCGGCACATGGTTTGGCTGATCACATCCACAGCACAAAAATCAGCTGTGCAGTGTGGAGAAGATGCAGCTCACACCGGGGAGAAAGCATATAGCTCAATGCCTGAAAGAGATCTGGGGTGGCTGCATGGCAGCTTTGCTAGTTTTATCACAGACACAGAGAAGGGAAGGCAGTGAGATGTGGGGCTGGCTGGTGGTGTCCTGGGTAGAAGATGACCTTCCCTACGGACCCCATAGGGCATGGAGATTTGACCATGAGCTGGTGCAGAGGATGCTCCTAGGGCTCCAGGACAGGCTGGCGAGGCCAGTCCCGTTGGCTTGGGGCTGGTTGGAGTGGCTGTGGTGTGACACCGACATGTCCCCTGTGGCCAGGAGGGATGGGCTGGGTGCCCTTGACTTGGGATAACACCTCACTGAGCAACCACTGACTTTCCCAAACCCAAGGTACTCTTGCATGGACTTCACAGAACACCCTTAAAGCAAAAATTAAGGGTGAGAGGGAAGGTTTAGCCAGAGACCTTTCTTCCAGGGCAGAGATGGCATATTGCAAACAGGAGGTGGGAAGAAAGGGCAGGTCTCCATGATGAGGGAGGAGCAGGTGGAGTCCTAAACTGGCCCTGATCCCCTTAAGTTTCTGGGGGAGACCGAGGCAGAGACAATACTTAGATAAATGTCCCCAGCCTTCTCCCTGACACCTCCAAAGATGGGGCCCAGGCAGGCCATCCCCAAGCCCCCACGCCAGAGCACCCAGCTGCTGGTGGTGCCTCTGCAGCAGGAGGAGGTGAGGGCACGGCGAGCAGCCCTTCCTGCTGCCTTAGCGGGGGATGGAGAGGCAGGGCAGCGGCTGTGGAGATTGAGTCTAGTGATTGCTTTAAGGGATTTGCTGTCTCTTTCTTTCTCCCTCTCTCTCTCTCTTTTTCTTTCTCCCTCTCTCCTTTTCCCCCCCTTTTCCCTCCCTCTTATCCCTTTCGTGGTGCATTTGTCTTCGAGGAACCTGGGGTGTTCTTTTCATCAGTTCAATCTCTCTCTGGCACTTGAGTCCTGATTGGCTGAAGGACTTAGGGAAAAAAAAATCTTTAATTAAGTAGATAATCTCTTCTTAGGAAGTTCTGCGGCTCCATTTCACCAACCCCCTTTAGCTCTTACTTTAGGATTGGTTACCCTTCACAGAAGTTGGGATTCAGGGGGCATGCGCCTCTTCATCACACCAGGAGCGCCGGGTGGAAAATAACTTCATCCCTTCCCTAATTTTTGTTGCATTTCTTTTTTCTTTTTTTTTTCCTTTTTCTTTTTGTTTTCCCTGGTGGTGGTACCCATTTTTTTTATTTTTATTTTTTAGGATGTCCTTTCTCCCTCTTTATTTGGATTTTATGTTTCACATGGACCCTTATCTGGGCATCTTCCTCCTCACTCCCTTCTTCCAACCCTGCTGTGCCTGGTGAGTATTGAGAGCACCTCAGCCTGTATCGCAGGCAGGTGCTCTTCCCAGAGACCCTAAGGATATTCCTCTTCACCTTCCTAATGTCCCCTCTTTTCCATGTAGCTCTGTTCTGTTCTTTAGTGGGACCAGATATTTAACTAAGTCCCCAGACAACCATTGGCAGAGACATTCGATCTAAGCAGAGAATTCCCCTTCTTCCCCCCTCACCTCCCAGCAGTAACTCTATGGGACAGATCCTGAGCTGGAGTAAATTGGAGCAGATGTCCCAAGAGCAGATGTGGAAGATCTAGCCCCTCACTTCCAATTGGGAAGATATCCCATTGGGACAGTCAGGGATTTCTGGTTTTCCAAAGGCTCACTGTTTGCTTGCCTCTGCTCTTAACCAAATCAAATGGGGCTTCTCTTATTCTCCCCGGAGAAGACAGTCCCTGATTAAGAGCTCAGAGACAGCAGAGATAAGCTCGACGCACAGGAGCATCACTCTGTGATGCCTGCACAGGGTCAGGATTACATGTCTGAAAATTGTGTATTAGGGTTTCCTGGGGAGAAGCTTTCGGTGTAGAAATTGCTACGGTTTGGTTCCCAACGAACTGGGACCCATGAGAAGTATCCCCCGGGTACAAACCTGTGGGCATCTCCTGGCGACCTATTGCCCATCCTCAGAGTTGTTTTATTTTATTTCCAGAAATGTTTTATAAGGGTGAACAGAAAGAGATTACATTTGCATCACTTCTAGTATCATCCCTTGTGGAGTATATCTATCCCATGCTCAAGCGGAGATGGGCTCAAATGACCTAGCTCTGTAGGTATTTGTTTCATAAGTGATTTCCACTGAGTACCCAAATTTTATTCTCCCTTTCTGTGATGCCCCTGGGAATCTGCTCAGTGGATCACAGACTTATCTCTAACAGCAAGGAAAGTCTTTTCCCATTCAATTACTAAAATCCCCTGCCTCCCCCATAGCAGATCTCTGGAGTTGTTACTGTGGATGGAAAAATCAAAATTACAGAAAGGGAAACTCAAGACTAAATGGGAACTCATTCTTGCTAGGGTGGGGGTGAAATCTGTGTTCTCTCAGAGGTTTCCTCCTCCCTTGTACACCTCTAAATATGATACAGTGGCAAACTCAGGACAAATTTTACTTCCTGAGCAAGGGGAATATGCATGTTATGCAGAAAGGTTAGGCAAGGCAAAAACTCATACTGATTTTATTTTGTTCTTTTCCTTCTCCCTTTATATGTCTCTTACTTTCCCCAGTATAGAGTAGGTTTAAAATACATTAAAAGGAAAAATAAATCAACATCTGTTAGAAAAAGTTCAAAGGGCGGAATTTTCAGTGCATGAAGTGGAGTGAAATACAGAAATCCCAGACATTTTCAATGGAAGTGGGATGTCTAAATGTCCTGCTTGACTTTCAGAAGGTTTTATCTAAAAGAAAAGTTTATAGCTCAAGATAGCTCTTCTTCTCTGAGCATCTTGCTCATAGGTCATAGTTTCCTGAGAGAAAGGAAAATTGTAAACTTTATTTGAAATGATCGTATTACAGATCCTGTCCTTTAACTCTCACAGAGTTTAAAAAAAAAAAAAAAAAAGGTTAATGGGGATCGTAATAATCCTGCTTGCAATTTCTGCTGTTTATCTGATCTAAGTGCTTAAAATGCAACAAGATCTTTTTTTTTTTTTTTTTCCTTCTGTGATTTGATCACTATAATTGGGAGCGGGGCAGGGGGAGGTATTAGATCAACAATAAATGCTTTTTGTATATGTGGCCACTTCCCTTCTCTGATATTGAATTAGATTCTGCCATATAAGCTAGGTGGAATGGTCAGTGTGTTTCTAGACCAGCAAAGTGTCAGGGTTGTATTTAGGAACTAAAAACTTAATAAATATAAGAAAATCGAGAGAAATGAAATAACAAATGTAAACCCTCAAATGTTAATGAGTTACCTCCTAGTTTCTTATCCTGTAGGAATAACGCAACAACCTCTAATGCCGCAACTTGCTTCCAAATGCTTTTTACACTTCAGATATGGGGTTGCCTCTAGTTTCTGGTGTTGCTGGTTTTCTAATAGCTTGACGATGAAATTCAGGTCGAAAGTGAAATTGTATCCATTTTCTGTGTTTAAAACAATGACAGTAAAGATCTAAATACAGCTATATCATTTTCTAAAGAGAGAAATCTGAATCATCAGCAGAGTAGCGTGAGTGGGTGATCAGGTATCAAACAAGTTCTTTAATGGGAGATTTGATAAGGCTCTCAGGGCATATTAAACTGAGGAGCAGGGTGCGTGTTATTGGGTAACATTGTAACTGAGTAGAAATTATCAGAGGCTTATTAGTATTTGATACGTGTAAAATATAATGGGACAGATACTTGGCGGCATCATTTCCTATTGAACCCAACAGAATGTGACATACAACCTCTGCTATAGGTTAGCTTTGAGATAATTTTCTAGTATCAGATGCAATGAAACACCACTTGCCCTAGGTCTGCTTTATCCTGCGATGAACAGAGTTAGCGTAACACCCTGTCCAGTGCCCTGCGTGGGCTGGGAAGGTGGTTGCAGCACTCGGAGGGTCCCTACTCCCTGCCTGCTGAGGTCTGTCTCTGCTCTGCTCCCATCCGTGTAATGCTATCCTGGAGTTTGAAGGCAGAGGGAAAGAGTATTAGATAGCTTGAAAATATAAAAAATAATAAAAAAATCATGCTACACAGACAAAAACGAAGAGAGATTCATTTCCATAGTGATTGCTACTTGCCTTTCAGAGATGACTCCGGTGGCACTGCCGACATTCCACTACTTCTGTGGTACAAGTGGCTTAATTGCTTTCTGTCCTTGCTAGAGACTATATCCAGAAAAAAGATGAAATTTTCTTAGCTAGACCATATGGTCAAGGACAAAGTGAACAGTTTGTCTCCATTATTACCTTTCGTTCCCTCTCAGCATAAGTAAGAAAACTTCCAGCCATACGATGGCCCAATTTGCAGCAGATAGCACCCCGATATTCAAACTGTCCCATCTCCCCTTCTCCTGAATGCACTTGGAGCTGCAAGAGTTAAATGTGGGGGGTAAGCGTACTGATCTAAAAGAACCCTTCACTCATCTAAGTGCTACAAACCCACCCAGCAGCGTGCCTGCCCGTTGATCGGAGAGTGCAGGGAAAATGCTTTCTGTCTCTCCGACTTAATAAAAACGTTCAGAATATCCTGCTGGGAAATTGCTACTGTACCATTTGCTCAGCTGCAGATGGTGAATTGGCATATCCTGAACTTGGCCTTTTTGTGAACCTTGAGGTTTATCCTGGGAAGAACAGACCCACTGCTTCAATGCAGTTATGTCAACTGACGCCTGCTAGCAGACGCCTGCTAGCAGACTGGTTTTCCGTAAACCCTGAACCCGTGGATTACTGTCCTCCTCCTAAAGCCACCCTCACAACTTTTCGGATGTTCCTAGTCCAAGATAAGGCCCGCAAAGGTTTGAAACAAATGCTTCTTGAGCACTGGGAATTTGCTTTTTCCTACCAAAGAAGTGGGAAGCAGTGCAGATGGGATGTATCTCGTTTCACAAAGGCCAGATAGGAGAGGAATTGTAATTCCCTAGATCTTGCCTACACGAGGGCATTTTAGCAGAATTTTCTCACAGCTGCTACCAGGGGCTCAGATTCATACCAACACCGTCATAAGCAAGCTAGTGTGGTCCCCATGGCAAAGCTCTTAAGGAAAAGGCAAAGGACAGGAGGGAAAACAGATGGAAAATAACTTGTTCATGCTGCTACCCAGTTGCGCGAGGATGGGGACCCACAGAGCTTACACAGTCTGAAAAGCCCCAGGTTCATGCCCCTGTGTGATTCAGGTCACCCGATGCTCTAATCACCCGGCTACAGATGCCGTCTCTCCAAGTCCCAGGAAATATTTAATTAGCTGTACAATGCAGAAGCGGCTCCCAGAGGAAAATTCCTCTGCAAAATAGCCATCAGCTTCATGCCGAAGCACCCACCGGGCCTGAAGAACAGCTGGGGCTGAATCCCGGGCCTGAAACAAAGGGAAAGGGCCTGCTGCTCTCACACTGTGCCGTGGCCACGGCCCCCTCCCACCTTGACCCAGGGGAGCCTTTCCCATATCTTCATCCATATGGATACATTTCCACAAAAAAAAAAAAAAGGAAAAAAAAGGTAGACTTGCCAAATGAAACTTTGCAAACTAGCTCTTCGAACTCCTTCTAAACTGTGAGTAATAGCAATGATCGGGTTTCTTGTGGTTTTGACTGAGCTAAAGCAGCTAGCCCTCCTTAGCCCTCCTTTTTGTGGTGTACCTCTGAGAGATCACCGTCAGGGCAGCTCTAGCTGAGGGGACTGCCGCATGGCCGCACTTCTTCCCCCAGCTTGGGGTGTTAGTGTCTGCTTTTGCCTGCACTTCTGGGACACCCAAGCCAGCCCTGGGGTTCCCAGCGCTGAGGCTCTGTGAGAGCCCAGTTTCTCTCAGCGTATGCTCCAGCTTTTGCACCATTACTCAACGCAAGGTCTCAATCAGCTCACATCACCTCCCCGGCCTCAGTGTCCTCCGCTGGGGTACAGCACTCATCCATCTTAGAGCCACAGTGTGCCTGCAGGGCAGGCTCTCCACGGAGTCACCAGAAACAGTCATGAGGGTTATTTTGCAAACCTGGAGTTTTGGAACGAGTTGATTGTAGGATAAGCCTCCCTCCTCTTGCTTCATTTCTGGCTAGGGATTGTTGGGGTTGGCTGTTGGTCCTTTCTGCCAGGCATAGCTAAGCTGCGTCCTCCAGATCCCTCGTGGTGGTCACAGCACCACACATGGTCTTGATACTGACAGACCACTTGCATTGAAACAGCCTTTCTTGCTGGAGAAAGAGACTTGGAAGGTTTCAGTGACCCTGATTTCCAGCACGATCCTGCAAATCGTTGTACTGGTACAGGGGAAGGAGCTCAAGGCTGCAGGGAATGGGGGAGGCCGGTGGGGATTTTTTCCAGTGGAGAAATACCCAGCTGAATGCTAGCCTGTGAGCAAGCCTGCGGCCAGGCAGTAACCAGGCTGAGGGGTTCGTGATCCTACAGTGACCTGCTGAAATCCTTCATTCAGCTCAGCAGCCCCCAGCTGCCACCCACCAACAGCAGCAGCTCAGGACACTCTCAGTCCCTGCTGAGGACAGTGGCACATCAGCTGGTGGCCAGGTCACGGCCTACCACTGCCCAAGTGAAGGGGGAAGCTGCTCTCAGCTCAGGCTCTGCAGTCACCTGTGCATTGCCCTGGCAGGCAGCAGATCTCACTGGGCACGGTGTGGCCTTTTGGGCAGGGCAGTCTCGGGTGGGAGCAATGAGAAGAGACTGCTGTTTTGCTTTTCCCTCCCCTCCCACCTGGAGGCAGGAGGAACCGGTTAAAAATGTTGTGCCATGACAAACAAAAGCCACATGCCAAAAGAGCGTGAAATTGGCGACAAAAAATTTGTGATTCAAAAATAAATATTAGAGTTCCTTTCCTTTATTTTGCAATATCCTTAGGAAGAAAGCCCACATTTTTTTTCCCCTCTGTAAAAGGAGCAGAATTTGTTGATCTATGGAACAAAGCAGGGGGATCATTGGGCTCACAGAACTAAAGATTTTAGGAGCCCAAAATTTAAGATTACTGAAGTAGACCTAGTGCATTTTCAGTAGAAAAATGAATTTCTATGAATAGTGGCAGTTTTCCATGAACAGTAGCAGAAATAAAATTTTCACAGGAATACTTACAAGTAGGCAGCTCTGGAAACTGTTCATCTCAATTTTTTCACATTTCACTTGGAAAACGTCAAAGTTTAATTTGGGCTAAGCAAGAGAAGAGCATGGGCTGCCAAAGCTGGCATCGTAGGAATGCAGGAGGCCATGGGGCATGGCCCATCTCCTGGGGCTGGGCGCACGCTATCCCGAGTTAAGCTGAGCAGCATTTGGTTATGGCAAAAAGCAAGGGTAGGGGAGCAAGGAAGCACTAAAAAGATGGGGGAATTGGTATGAAAGGCAGCTGTGAGGAGGAGAGCGAAAAGAAGGAGTGGTGATAGAGGGCAAGGGGACTGCAGCAGTGGGGAGGGAAGGAGGGGTGCAGACAGCAGGGCTGGGGAGTTGCTCTGGAGAGGAGGACAGAGGAGAGTGCAGTCACGGGGACCTGGGAAAGATGGGTCCTTGGGGCTGGGCAGGCAGAGAGGGTCCAACCTGGAGGGGGGAGCAGGCAGGGGGAAGAAGGAGGCACCGAAAGACCAGAGGTGCCTGCAGCCAGGAGCCAGGCAGGCTGCCGGGCTGAGAGGAGAGCCCTGGGATGCCAGGCATTCCCCAGGCCCCTCCGCCATCACCCCCTCCCTGCTGACACTGTCTCTGTCTTCCAGGTCAGTGAATAATTTCCTGATGACGGGCCCCAAGGTAAGAGAAATCCCTTTGATCTCTGTCCCTGATTCCACTAAACCCAGGAAAGGGGGTGGGGGGTGGCTCCTCCTTCCTACTCCTCTCCATCCAGCCTCAGCCAGAGCTCCCCTCACCCCAGGACTCCAGCAACAAGGCAGGGGAGGGCCAGGGATACCCTCCTAAGAGCTGCAGCTCCATGGGCTGTCAGCAAAGGAGCCTGGGCTCCTAAGCTGCTTGGGGTCAGAATTTGGAGATGGGTCTGCTGACACCAGGTGAGGATCTCACCTGCCATCTGTTGCTTCCTGCTGATCCAGTCAGCATCAGGACCCATGGTTATTCAGCTGGAAGGACACTTTCTGTGGCCCTACAAAACACGCTTCCTCAAGAAGCACAGCTGGAATTGCCAGGAACTTGTTTGGTGTTTTTGACTCCCCTCCTCCTTAGACCCCTCTTTTAGAGGCTTATTTTTCCCTAACCAGGACCAGCTGTAAAATTCACGCCCAGATTTTTGTTCCTCCTGATAAATTCATCTTTAGAAACCATCTCCTTTCACACTGGAGAGATAAGGGTTTCCCCATTGCCAGGGCTGGCCAGCACATTGCTCCTAATGTGGCTACTAGCCAACAGCTCCATTTGGCCTTCTCCCTGCAAGAGGCTTAGCCTCTAACCCAGCACAGCAGAAAATGCATTTCCTGCGGCTGCTGGCAACTGCTAGACCCCAGGGGAGCCAAACCCAGGACAGCCCTTCAGCTCTGTACATCTTGTCTCAATAAGATGGCACACAAGTCCCTTGCAGTTGAATGCCAGCCTCCTGAGGAGACTGGTGCTCTGCACCATGCTTCTCCATCCACTGAGACCCCAAAGCAGCAGGACCCTCAATATGCAGTGCCAGGGTGATGCCATCCCCCTCCTGACCTGCTGCTCTGCCCCTAGGCCTATCTCATCTACTCCAGCAGCGTGGCGGCCGGGGCGCAGAGCGGCATCGAGGAGTGCAAGTTCCAGTTCGCCTGGGACCGCTGGAACTGCCCTGAGAGGGCACTGCAGCTCTCCAGCCACGGCGGGCTGCGCAGCGGTAAGGAAAGCATTGGACACCACTACCGGGACCCCCTTGCCACAGGTTAGAGCCCAGCAGCCCCTCCTCTCTTCCCATGTGCCTCCTTTCCTGCCCTGTTCCCACACGGGCTGTCCCTCTCCTGGAAAAGCCCAGGAGGGATCTTCCAGGAGGCCCCTTCACACATCAGACGTGCTGGGACTTAGCTTCAAGGCAAGGCGGCCCTGCAACTCCAGTGCTGCCTCTGGACCTACTGAGACCCAGCTGGTGCAGGAGTGCCCCACCAAGCCCCGTGTGGGCTGCTGGACACACCATACCCAAGATGGGCCTCTTGCCTTCAGGGCTGGGAACCAGCATGGGGCAGTGAACAGAGGGATGGGGGTGAAGTGAGCAGACAGAGCTCTGCGGCGGCTGTGTTCTGGCCAAGGAGCAGGAGAGGGAGGAAAATCTCCCCACAGCTTCCAGGAGACTGAGATGCCAGAGACACCTTGGGCAGAAATCCAGTGTTGGCTGGGACTGGGAGAGGGTCCCAGAACCATTTCTGTCTAGGTTATCTGCTCAGATACAGACCCTGCTGATATTAAATGAAAGCCAAAGGCCCAGTGACATTAACTGATAAACACCACACAGATCTTTGTGGGTAGGCATGGGCACCGCACTGAGCCCCTGTCAGTCTGGGCTGGTGTCTAGCAGAAGAAAAGGATTGAGGGGGCTGTGGGGAAGGAGCCCTTCCAGCCCTGGAGAAGGCCCCTTCCTCCCTGGGTTGTATCAGTGAGATGTAGGGGACATTTGGGTGTCTGTGCTGTATACTCACTGGTGAGCTCCCACAACAGCCAAGCGATAAACTCATCCACGCCCTTGGAATAGCACAAGTCAGTTTGGATCAAGCCTGGAAGCTTCCATCTTCATGTGGTTCAAGCCAAGATGAAGCTAATCTAACATACGGGGTCTCCTCTCTGCCCTGCAAAGCCCCACTCATTGCAAACCTCATCCAACCCAGTCTCCTTCATGGCAAGAGTCATTTCTAACACTGGTCTTGCCACGAAATCTTTAGCACATTTGCTCTTCTTGTCTTCCCACTTGACAGCAAACCGAGAAACCGCCTTTGTCCATGCCATCAGCTCTGCAGGCGTCATGTACACACTGACCCGGAACTGCAGCCTGGGGGATTTTGACAACTGCGGCTGTGATGACTCCCGCAATGGGCAGCTCGGTAAGGAGAGACAAGCTGGGGTCCCTCTGTCGCGCCCCAGACTGCAGGCGGAAGCTCTCCTCTCCTCCACAATTTCACCAGAACTACTGTTGGGGAATGCAGGATGGCATTTATAGACCTCAGGAGCTTTCATCAGCATGGCAGATATATGAGAGCACAGTCAGGAGAAACACTGGCAGTGCCCAGCCTTCATCCCATCCCCGTCCCCACTGTCCCTAGCCTCTAGCTGCTGTGTGACCCTTGGTGTGGAAACCCAGGGCTTCACTGCTCTGGCTCTCTCCTCAGCTGTCACAGAAAACAGTGAAATTTGGGCATTTTGTTTTGAAAGGAAAAAAGTGAGATTTTTAAATTATCAAGATCTTTTAAAAGCCTTTTCTTGTTTAACTGTACTGGGCAGTTGGTGCGTGTCAGTTTGTGACAAACTCCACTGGAGTGCCCAGTATTGAGTAATTTGCTTTATTGGCTAATACTTTTTAAAACAGTCACCATTTCATAGGTGTCTGAGGCCTGGGATGGCCCATCTCTAGCAGAGCAAGACTTTTGGGCAACGACACAGCAAATTGTATCTTCTCTGGAAAACTGAGCTAGTCATGCTACACTTCCTTTCCCCAAAACATGTCTGTTTTTCATGAAAATTTTCCATTGCGAACTTAAAAACTTGGCAGGCAAAAGAAATTTTTGGGTTTGTCCAAAACATTACGGTTCAATTCCACATGCTGCCACGCTGACTCTGGGTTGCTGTTTCTGTGCTGGTTCAGTGTTTCCATTCTCCCTTCGGCCCCAGCTCTTGATTTGGACTTCATCATCTGCTGCAATCATCCACCTCCCGTGAGACACCACCGCCTTTCCCTGCGAGAGGGCACCCAGGCAAGGGCCGGGCCTTTCAGGGACAAGTGGCACAAGGCCATTAAACCACAACACCCACGATGTACCACTGAGGCACACAAGGGTCAGAATATTCCAGATTTCAAACCTTCCCAGAGAATTTGGTATTTTTCTCTAGGAGGAAAAGAATAAACCGCACGATGTGTTTCCAGGCAGCTGAGCTAAATTACCAAGCCCACGCTAGGTTAGCAAAAGTACCCGCCGCATCTTGCTGTATGGTTTCAGATTGGACTGATTAAAGTCATGTTTAGAGGGAAGGTGATTAAAGACCCAAAGCCTCATCTATGTAAGACTGCTAATATATGACAATTAACAGCTTCTGAATCCTGTTCTATAGAAAGCCTGGAAATCCTTGGGTTTGTTACATGTGTCTTCACTTCTTGTGTGAGCCACATACTGCCCAGGCCTCAGTAGAAATGGCAGAAACCCAAGGGGAGGGTAACTGGGAATACCACTGGGCAAATGGCTGGCTTTGTCCCCCAGCCTCCATTCCCCACCTTATCACTTCTGGAGACCACCCTTTCTCATCCCTGGGGCCACAGCACAGTGAGGGGCTGGTTCCCTGGCAGTGCACAGCTCATCTCCTTTCCTAGGTGGGCAAGGCTGGCTGTGGGGAGGCTGCAGCGATAACGTGGGCTTCGGGGAAGCCATCTCCAAGCAGTTTGTGGATGCCCTGGAGACTGGACAAGATGCCAGAGCTGCTATGAACCTGCACAACAATGAGGCAGGTAGAAAGGTGAGCCCTCTCCCTCCCTTCAGACCTGGAAGCACATACCTGATGTGCTCTGGCCATTCACTGTGGTGTCTCACTGCTTGCTGTGGCTAAAAGCATGTGCCCAGAAGAAATAATTAACTTGCTGAGGAGAGGGGAAGGCAGGGTAGCAGTACTGACATGATGAGTGTTTGTTCTAACATAGCAAACCTTCTGTGATTACCCTGCTAACTCCTTCTTGCTGTCCTTTCTCCCTCTTCAATTAGTAAAGTCCCTTGGAGAAGCAAATCTGAACTTTCAACCAACCATCCCTGGGCAGGGCTATTGTATAAGGAGGGGCCGTGGCAGACCCCTCCACAAGCTTGGAGCCAGACCTGTCCATGAGCTGCAGCACAGAAATGACCCCCGTGAGCCCTCTGGGCATTTTCCTGCATCCCCTCTCTCTCCTCATCTTGCAGGCTGTCAAAGGAACCATGAAGCGGACTTGCAAATGCCACGGCGTGTCAGGGAGCTGCACCACCCAGACCTGCTGGCTGCAGCTGCCCGAGTTTCGGGAGGTGGGCACTTACCTCAAGGAGAGGTACCACAAGGCCCTGAAGGTGGACTTGCTGCAGGGGGCAGGGAACAGCGCTGCCAGCCGGGGTGCCATCGCCGAGACCTTCAGCTCCATCTCCAAGAAGGAGCTGGTCCACTTGGAAGACTCTCCTGACTACTGCCTGGAGAATAAGACGCTGGGGCTGCTGGGCACGGAGGGGAGGGAGTGCCTGAAGAGAGGCAAGGCGCTCAGCAAGTGGGAGAAGCGGAGCTGCCGGCGGCTGTGTGGGGACTGCGGGCTGGCGGTGGAGGAGAGGCGGGCCGAGATGGTGTCCAGCTGTAACTGCAAGTTCCACTGGTGCTGTGCCGTGCGGTGCGAGCAGTGCCGCAAAAGGGTCACCAAGTACTTCTGTGTCCGCAAGGAGAAGCGGGAGCGGAGCGGGGGTGGTGGGGCCAGCCGCAAGCTCAAGAGAAAGCTCTAACTGTCCCCTGCTCCTCCACGGTCCTCTCTGTCCCTCTCCTTCCCTGCCCACCTCCCCAGCAACCCCTGGCACCATTTCCTTTTGGGTTAGCTTTGTCTCATTCCCAAGCAAGGCCTCTTCACCCAGCGTCACCTCACTGGGGCTTGGACAAGGCAGAAGAGCTCCCCTGGGCCTTGGCCATACAGGGCATTTCCTGTTAGTGCAGTGGCTGATGACCTCTGGGACACTCATGTTGACAAAACCAGGTGAGATTTGGTCCCTTCAGCCCAGGGTTACTCTATCCAGTGACTCTTTTTATTGCTGAAAACGCAGCTGGTCTCTGTGGCTCCTGCTCCTTTCAGCTTTTCTGTTCCCCCAGGCAAGTGCTGCTCATGCTGCTCTGGGCTTTTAAGCAAGCCAGATCAACACTCAGGAAAACATGAGGAAGCTAAGATGGCACCACTAGATGTGGGCCACTCAGAGTGGTATACCCTAAAACAGAAGAGGCTTCTAGTACTGTTAAAAAAAAAATAAAATAAAAGAGGCCCTAAAAGAAAATTGTTACTGCCTTTTATTAAGCCCTGCACTGAGGAAAGAGAAAAGGTGTACAACTCCTTCCTGTAGTGAGCCAGCCTCCAGGAAGCCCACAGTATCGCCTCCCATCCTTTCACAGCTTTGCTAAACTCTCCAATGCTTCACTTTGCAATTGAGACAGCAGCAGCAAGATTCAAGCTGCTGCTTGACCTGCCCATTAAACATTTGTCCTAAGAAGGGGTCACGTCACTTGCTTTTTTACACGCTTGCTCTGCATCTTCAATGCCTTCAGGTCTGGCCTCCCTTTTCACCCCAGCGCTTGACTGGTTGGTGCCATAATGATGCCCTCACACTTCTCCAGTCCCTCTTCCATCCCAATCTCCCCCAGAGAGGAGCTGCCAGCTGAGCCCCTTCCTCAGTTCTTGGTGTACTTGCTGAGCACTCTTACCCTGTCAGCTAACTAACTAAATACTTCCTCATAGTCTGAGAAAATGTCAGTTTCTATTTAATGGTGTTGTAAATAGGAAAGTGAAGCACTTTGAAGTTTAATTTATTGCACAGTTACTGTGATGTATACATAACATTTTTTCCTCCACGGCATATTGTATATACTCTATAGGCTAAGCAAGCAGCAGGAAGATTTGCTTGATTCATCTCTGTTCCCTTGCCATGGCTGAGGTAGGCAGGGAAGAGGCTATCAGAAGCAGGATCTGAGGAGATTCTGCACCATCAAAATGATCTCCCTCAGGCTATGAATTTATACTCGACTTTGCTGTTTGAAGTGTCCTTTAGACAGATGAGAAGCCAGCAGAGCTAAGTTACTGGCCATCAGATCTGTCTTGTAGTCAATATTTGTAAACCAATAGCCAATGCAATAAATCAGTAGCTAAGTGCTTGCAAAATGCTGTTGTGTTGGGTGTTTTGTTTGTCCAATTGCATGTGCAGATGTATGTAGTTATAGTTCTGGAGACTACAACACAGCCACTTACTCATCTGTTTATCACAAGGAGAGCTGACCAGTTCCCTCCACCTCCACCCCTACCATGACAGGAAAGGGTTTGCTCTCTTGGATGCAGCCTCAGGCAAGCTCAAACTGTGGTGCAGCTGTGAGAAGAAAAGGAGGTGAGAGGGGAGCAGATAGGGGCCCAAGTGCCCATTTCAGAGGTGACACACTAAAGACACTCAGCAGTCTGTATGAGTGTCTCAGTTATAAAATATCCCCTTCATCTCAGGGCTACTTTGATGGGGGTGGGAATTCAGACCTAGGGCAAGCTGAGGTCCCACCAGAGCAAGAGTATTCATGTCAAGCAAGAATCTGGCAGTTCAAAAACTGAAAAAAAAATATCTTGGCCTATTCTCAGGGAAAGCTGAAACACTTCTACTCCAGACACAAGCCACCAGCTGTATGCACAAAGTTCCTATTAACACAAGGACCTTGCCCCCGGTCTCCCTTGCACCTCTGGCAGCAGTTCCTCCACCACCTCGCCCTGCTCCCTGGGGTGGGGACGCATCCTTAGGCAGGAAAGCAAAGAGCTGCAGAGAGCCTGTCACCTAGCAGAGGAAAGCTCCAGCACAGGCTAGCTAGAGGACAACCGCAAGGCAGAGAGGACAGCTTCTACCCCTGTCCCTCTGTGCTCCCCCACTCCACAGCCAGCTTCAAAAGCAAGAAAAGGGGAAGCTGTGGAAGCTGTTTCCTTCCCTCCCCTGCCTGTGCTATTGCCCCACGCAAGTGCCCTGTGAAGACTGTGGCGCAGGCCAGGATGCGCCCACCGGGCAGGGTGATGCCTGTTGGCGAAGGGGAACAGCGTCCCCATCCTTCCCCAGGCCTGCTGGAGCGAGGGGGCACACAGGGAGCATTAGGAGCAGGGGCCCCACCGCCGCATGCTTCTTTCTCTGGGACAAAATGGCGACACCGCAGCTGCAAAATGTGCTGACCTCAGCAGCGGGTCGGGGCCCGGAGGGGTCCCCTTCCCCAGCAAAAGCAGCCCTAGGCAGTAAAGGCACTGCTGCCATTGTGTGGCAGGATTGGATGCTTCCATGTATTCATTTCGCTTTAATGAAGGCGCATTCCTCAGAGGAGAAATATTTACATTCAGCTTCCCAGGTGGTCACCTTCGCCCAGATGACACACAAACAGGCAGCCCCCCGCTCCCTTTTCCAATCCAAACCTCTTTAGAGGGCTCAAGGAGGAGGGGAGCAAGGGGAGGGGGGCTGCTGGGGGAGCAGAAAAGAGAAGGGAACAAAATGCTAATAAATCAGCCAGCCAGCCCTTTTCCCCTCCCCTCTGTGGAGTCAATGGAAAGTGTCATTTCACATGCTAATCCCCCTCCGCTCTCTTCACAACACCTTTTCCGAAAAGTGTTTGGGAAAAGTCCTTGTGGCCCGTTTACAGCTCCCTGCCGCTTCGGATTCCTTCTTGTCTAAGGCCGCGGCCCCCGTGTGGGTCTCTCCCTCCAGCAGGGCTCCTTACAAAAAAAATCTCAACAAAGACTTTGGAGTTCATCAGCCTCCCACTGAAATTCACAGCTGCTGAACAAACTAATCCCCTCTCTTGGCCTTTCTTCCTTTCAATGGGTTCTTGGCTTCAAAGACACTTTGGGAAAGGACTTTGTGGGGACTCACACTGCTCCCTCAATAGAAGTTAGTGCAAGCATTATCTTCAGAGCAAGTGGCTTTACAAACAAATACTGCCTAACAATCTCTGCCCCTCCAGCTCCCCCAAACACACACAAGCCTAGCCTACAGACATGATGTTATCTGCAACGGGATTAGAGCTCTGTTCTCCATGCCCAGGGATCCCTTCCTCCTGCCCCCCAATTCTTTGTCAAACCGAAGGCCTTCTCACCCAACAGAAACAGCAGCGCAGGGATGCTGCAGCAGCATGTGCCCACATGGCAGGAGGCACGGCCGACGGGCTGCTGTCTGTAAACCAGAAGCTGTTAGCAGCCAGACAGCGCTGTACCTGGAGCAGTGCTTTCCAACTGCACCTCCGAGGCAGCAAACAGCACTAGGGCCACAGAGACTGAGGCTTGGCCTCCAGCCTCTCCGAGCCCCTCGAGTAGGTCCCCTCACTACCACCTGCTTGGTTTCCATACCTAGAGTTTTAGGGACAGTGCTCACTGGAATAAACCTGAAATGGAACTGAGCAATGGGGGGACAACGGGGACAAGCAGGAAGGACTAAAAGCAAAAGCAGGGTAAGTAGGCAGTCTCTGCATGAACCCAGGGATAGCAGGTGCAGTGCGTGCTGGAGGAAACTGAAGGCAAATGCATCTGAGAAATAGATGGAAAAAATCCTCATTTCTCAGTGGGACAAGTGGCCTGAGTTAAAGCAAATGGGCTGGACTGCGCAGGGTACCACAACTAGATCCAGAAAAGCAGAATCCAAGGGTCACAACACAAATGCAGCCCTTGAAAATCAGCTTACATCTCCCCCGATGAAGCAGAGCTAGGAGGCCACAGTGGTTGCTAACTGCTCGCACAGCACTGCAAGGCTCCCCTACACCTGGCATTTGCCCCTGCAAGCAGAATTTAAAAAGGCTGTTTTTCCCTGAATGTGTGTATTGTGTCCCTAATAGCCCAGAACCCTCATAAACCATGGTCCCTTCCCAACAGTGGCCAAATCTTCCCCCAACCAAACAGTGTTTCTCAACCTTTATTTCCTCCCAAGTCATCCCAATCCCAAGACAGGTAATACAGTCTTTCGTACTTCAGTTTCATGTCTTCTGACTGGCTGGCCTGTACAAACGTAATAGCTAGCCAGCTAGGCAACAATTTTTTATTTTGTTTTTGATTCTTCCCTCTTTATCTCAGTACCATTCCACCTCAGCCTTCATACCTTCTTAAAAACTTAGGTGAAATCAGCTAACAGATTCAGAAGTTATTAACTGGTGGCAAGAACTGCCAATTCAACGGTATAAATTTGATTTCCACAAAGAAGGTCAGATCCTCCTGCTAGTTCAAGTGGCATGGCTTCAGTGGCATAACGTTGGCTTCTAAGAGAAAAGGATCTCATCAAGGGCTCTCTTTACTTACTTCCTTCCAACTTCTGATGCCAAGTGTAAAATCCCCAACACCACTGTGATTCCCCAGGGGAACCCCAGCATCCCAGGGACCTTCTTGTATGTGATGCGGAAGGATAGTAATAACTGAGGAAGGTGTCTTAAAGAACAGTTCTCTGATCCTGCAGCCCGGTGGAGCAGGTAAGACCTGAAGTCTCAAACCAGGATGTTTACTGCCCACACCCGCAGAGCCCATGATCTGGTTTGCCCCACATCATTTTTTGAGCTGAGAACTCAGTGGGAGGCCCTGAAGACTGAGAGAAGTCCCCCTGTAACCAGACGTGACAGGCAACTGCCTTTAGGCCCAAGCCTATGAAAAAAGCTGGAAGCATCACAAAACACAGCTTTTATTTCACTGTTCCGTAATCTTTCAGTGCATCAAAGTGCAGCAATAGAAACAGAACACAGCAGCAACAAGGAGGCACTTTGACCTGGAAAGGAGAGGATGAGACATACCCTCTCCCTCCCTTCTCTGATTCCCCTCCCTCCTAAGTCCCATGGTAGAGCAGGCTGATCGGTGTAAGTCACTGAACCACAGACCCACGATGGCATTACCACTCAAGCAGCAAGCAGAGGAAAGCAGGGGCTGGCTGCAGCCAAACATTGGGAAGAAGCCTCGCTCCCAGCTAGGGTCCAAGGATTGCACTGCCCAGCTAGCATGAAAGAGGGTGAGAGAGGAAGACAAGGGAGGAGGAACAGAGGGAAAGACACAAATGTGCCCTAAAATCCCATCTACCTTCCCCGATTTCTTCTGCAGGACAGATATGCTTCATTCATTTATTTTACCCCAGAGGAAATGCCACAGTGATGAGAAGCTTCAGTACAGCCACGTCCTTGGGACCTGACAATGCCTCCTCCTGCAGCACATTTCTACCAGCATGATGCCAAGGGGCCTTTGAGAACCACCTTCACACATACCCATCGCCATAGGCAGAATGAACACACCACACTTGGAGCAACGAGCTGTCTCCTCCTGCTTGCGTTTGGGTCAGTCTGGGTAGCTCCAGGGGATACTTAAAGGGACCTGTACAACCCCTGCTGCTTCTAAAGCCCTTAGACTGTCCAGAAATCCCAATGCAGGAAGCCTTTAGATAACACCAGCTGGCAACAAGCCAACCGTGCCAGCATAAAGGAAGTGAAAAAGGCCAGCCAGCCAGTGCAGCTTTTAGCCCGGACACACAATGCTGCTGGCTCAGGGGAGGAGCACACAGAGCAGCCCAACTTGTCAGCATTCCTGAATGGGAGAGTCCCAGGAGCTGGAAGGGTGAAACCAGCCCTGGGTCTGAAACAGAGGCTCAAGCCTACAGCTTAAGGGGGGAAAAGGGATACTGGATAGCGTGGGGACAGTTGGGTTTCCTGTTTACCCTCTAGAAGAGAGGGCTGGGTGAAGAAGAAAGAGAGAACCAAAGTTAGCCCAGAGCAGGCCTGTAGTAAGCCGTAGTTGTAGCAGGTATGGGAACAGAGGGGCAAGAGGTAAGTCAAAGATTAGAATGAAGTTAAAGGAGGAACCAGAGGAGAGATCCTGACTGCAGCCCAATGGGGCAGGGACACCACAGCTTAGGTCCCAAGGGAGCCCAGCTGTCACTGAGGCAGCAGGGAATAGAGCCCGAGGTGCCAGCCCTGTTTGTCTCTTACTGAAAAGCAGCGCCAACCTGGGAAGGAGGAAGTTTCCCGTTTGTGCTGGGGGAACAGGGAAGAGGAGACTACACAGAGCAGTTCTGGGGGGAATCTCTGTGTAACCTGGAAAACCTGAAATTGAGAGCCCTGGGTTGGAAAGTAGCTTTGGGGGAATAGCAGGGAGAGAACAGCCTCCAGGAGACCCACAGCCCAGTGGGCTGTCTGGAGAGCAGATGGGGCCAGGCATGCTGGCTCAGCACAGTTCCAGGCGCTGGCACAGACTTATTTCTCCAGAGTCAGAAGGAGAGTCCACAGCCTGCAGCACATCGACAGGTGAGGGAGTCCACCAGCTCTCATTGTGCACTGCACCAGCTGCTCCGCACCTTATACATTCAGCTTGCCAGCAATGGTCATGAGGACTTTCAGGATGGGCATGAAACTGGACACCTCACTGAAACTGCTGCTGCTCACCACCTGGGTGTGAACCAGGAGACCCTGTTGGTAGTTCCTAGCTTCAATGCAGTGGGCAATCTCATGGAGACCCATGAGGATGGTTGGAGAGAGCTGTGGGAAGGGAGTAGAAATGAGTCAGAATGCCCAGCACTGTTACACAGGCCCCCACCTCCCTCCATACCCTTCCCTCCTGCTCTCCACCTAATCCTCGCGAAACACAGCACCTACACAGCCAAGCACCGGCAGGAGAAATAGCCTGCTCCCTCCTTCAGTTTCCCAGCCCATAACAAACATTAAACCAATACCCAGGCTGGGTTATAGTGAATGCAGATCCTAAGTAATGACATTTCAGCATTAACTGAATATTTGATATATTTGTGGAGGTCAAAGGTCCATCTAGCACAGAATCCTGTCTCTGTTCAGGCATAATATGGACACTCAGGGAAAGAATATGTTACAAGGATTCTTCCCTTGACTGATAACCCTCCAGCAATTGGCATCAGCTGTTTCAGTTTTCCAAACTGGAGGTTACACTAGATTCACACTTAATAACCACCGCCAAAACATTCCTTTACAACTGCCCATTCCCATCTGGAACCTGTCTATTTATCAGTATACTTCCTGGGGGAAAAGCACCCTGCAAATACCTCCCCAGCTTTTCCTTACATTATCTCTGGGCCAAGGTTAAGGAAAAACATGTATAAGGCAGGCTGGATTAAAGGAACATTGTAAGGTTTGGCAACCCCTAGCTTTCTTAAGAGGATATGTGCTGGAAATACTGAGGCGGACACCAAGGCCCACAGCCCAGTACAGAGGTGGGATCAGGAAACGGACTCGATCACAGGGAATGGTGGCACCTACTTACCGCCTGCTCGCGGAGCTTCTCGTACAAAGTTTCCAGCCGCTGCAATGCATCCTCCAGCTTTCTTCGAGTTTTCTAAAGTGAAATAGGCAATGCTAGCTCTGCCAGGGATTAAAACCCACTGCTTCCAGTATCAGTTTGCTCTTACTCAGCCCTCCCCTCTATTCTTCCCACAGCACCTTGCATTTCAACGGCATCACAACCTCTGCCAGACAGATTACAGCCAGAGACTGTGATACAACCAGCCACGACCTCACTGTGCACATATTTACGCACATGTTCTCTTCCCAAGACAGGAATTTTTTCCCATTTCTCATCTCCCAGCCTAGACATTTCTCCCTTTTAACAGTGTTTGCAGACTACAGGACAGAGCAACTATCAGAAAGGAGGGATTATACTTTCTACTCCAGGCAGCCACCAACAAAAGGATCTGAGTACTGACAAGAGTACTGAAGATCTGGTGGGACTGACCACACTGGGGTCCCACCGTGGATAATCCACTCACAGGTACATTATCATTATACTGTGGATAGAAATACCTGTCTCTGGGCAATGCTGGGACAGGCCTGGCACGCTTAGGAGCTCAGGTGCATTGTATTGCTGTACCAATCCAGCCACACAACTTCCATGTCAACTTAGAGCTAGAGAATATTAAGCCCAAACCACAGGTCTTTCCATCCCTGCAGGGAACCTTTAGGTTATCTCCCAGAAATTGCCACACACACTGCACTCCCAGGATGCACACAGCAAACATGCTGAAACTACTGTTACACACAAGCTGTCTGACTCCAGGGTAGTTTGACAGTCAGGGCTCAGTGCTTTTCCCAACACCTACTAAGTAAAGTCACCTGGAAGGCTTCACAGTAGCCCCAAGGTCTGGGAAGACCTTACAGCCTAACATAACATGATGTGTCAAACACCGTTTTGCTTCTGAACACAGCCTGGCCTGATACATTCATGCTATGCAGCACACGTGCCAACAGCCTTCCAGGAGCTGGGATGGAGAAATTTCAGTGACTCAGACACAAAGATCGTCTGGCTTTCTCTCTCAGCCAGGATATCTCAGCCTTTCCCTTTAAGCTCTGAGGATGGCTGGCAATACCAGCTCTGCAGAAACCATCTGCAGATCAAGCCAGTGAAAAAGGAAGCTGAATTAGCTGGGTCATTCCTTCTGCTTTCCTCAGAGAAAAGAGCCAGGAGGACAGAACCATTGTTCCAAAGAGGCAATGAGAAGTACTGGATAAACACTAGAGAATACATCTCAGATCCCATGAGATGGACAATCCTATGGCCTAAATGAAGGAGGCAGAGATTAACTGGCTAAATGGAAAAGACTCTCCCTCTCTTACTGTGACCAAAGAAGAAAGTACATAGCAGTCAAACATCAGTGAGGACAAAAAAGCCAAAGGACAGAAAAGGGAGGACTTACTGGATCAGTGGCAATAGCAGAGCAGCGTTGCACCAGCCCTTCAAAGGTGGTCTTCAGCCCCTGGTGCTCAGGAGGCAACTCCTTCCTCTCAACTCTCTCTGCAGGTAGCTGGTGATACTGCCAGAGACAGAAGCAGCTGAATGAATACAACAGGAGCATGAAAGGCTGGAGCAGACAGATTCCCCTTCTGCAACTATGAACAGAAAGAATTTCACCCCTTGGCAAATCCAGAAAATACCTGGAAGCACTGAGTTATATTATCATCTTCAGACTGCAGTGCAACTTCAGGCCCCTGTGGATTCCCAACTCTCAGCAGGCTGA
This sequence comes from Anser cygnoides, assembly GCF_040182565.1. Taxonomy (NCBI): domain Eukaryota; kingdom Metazoa; phylum Chordata; class Aves; order Anseriformes; family Anatidae; genus Anser; species Anser cygnoides. The sequence goes on from NC_089879.1 coordinate 20,139,921, forward strand.
CAGCCTGTCTGGCCTCCCTCCCTCCCAGCCATACCCAGGTGTCATTTTCCACCCTGGCAGCAATTCTAACTATTCCTCTAACACTCAGGCAGAGATACGTTACAAGGACAAAGGAGCAAGCATAAGCCCTGCAGCTGCCAAGCAATAAGAATCTCAAAAGCCAAGTTGCTTTTCTACTTGACAAGGAGCTGGTGGCTGGGGAACACCACGCTTTCCCTGGATACCTGCAGGCTGCCTTCCTTCGGTGCTCCTGGAGGTGACTGGCCAGATTCCTGCAACCTGGAGAGCGAAGGATGGATCCCTTGCGGCTCACTGGGAAGGCTCATTACTGGAGCTGTGATGGGGGCTGGAGGAGTAAATTTCTCAGGCAACTGTCAGCAAAAAAAAGAAAGATTAAAGAAAAAAAATCACACACAAAAAAACAAATCCAAGGAAGAAGGGTTGATTACACTCTCAACAGTCAAATTCAACATCCTTTCTAACTTGCAGAGAGCCCAGTTCTCAAGATGTGTAACACATCCCTGTTCTTTCAAGCCCCCGGACTCAAGAGCATGGGGCCCTTCCTCTTGCATCCTAGATGAACAGCCAAAGCAACAGCAAGAAAACCCCTCTGGAATTGTTCAATCAAAGAGATCCGTTGCCCCTGAAAGCACTGGTCCTCAGAAAGCCGCCTTGGCTCTGCGACGGCACGAGTCCTGAATGTAGAGATTAGCAGCAGTAAAGTGTCCAACAGAGCAAGTGTTGAAGAAAATCCCACGACATGGGGGGAGAATCCTCTTGCAAACACTTCATCGTGCCCCTGCTAAGCCAGAGAGTCAGGATAGATTCACTCTGACAGGGCTAGATCAAAAGGAGATGGCTTTAACAAGAGGCTAATCCTGTTGTAGTGAGCACAGCCTGAAGCAGGTTCCCAGCTATGCTGCCAGAAAAAGGGCGAGAAGTCTCTTCCAAGCTAAAGAAGAGGAGTGGGGGGCGGGAATGGTGCCAAAGAAGCTTCTCATTGCACCTGCCAGCAGGCAGCAGTAATAGAAATGGGGTACTGAGAGCATTTGTTGCAAAATAGCTCAGCTTACAGGTCCTCCGGTGCATTCACTACAAGGTGGAGAGCAGCATGGCAAACGTGGCACACAGCTCAAAGCTAAACCTGTCCCAATTTCTTTCAGAAGGTCCCATCTCAGCACCTAAGGAAATTCACTGTGGGTCTCACCATGCTGAGGGGAAATGCTGCCCCCAACAGTCAGGTGTTAATTTAGCACGATCTTTCAAGCTGCATCAAAAAAGGTGTGTGGGCAAGGGGATAAGATTAAATCTGCATTTCTAGCAACAGGTGACTGTAGTCAGCCTGGGAAGTACTGAGAGAAGATGCAGCACCACAGACAACATAACCATGCTACAAAACAGCCACCCTGGATAATGGTATGTGATTTTGGATGGCAAAGAGTCAAGGTGATTTAGACTGCAATCCGAGTATTGCGTATCGTGCAGGACTGGGCAGATCAACATGGAATGAGAGGTGCTAAGTGTGACAAGGAGCAGTTACAGGAATGCATCTTTTGCATGCAGCTCCCTGGCTAAAAGACAACCAACACATATTCTAGTCAAAAGCTTACCTTTTTCTTCTGAAGGCCTCCTCTTACAGATGGATCAGTCCAAGATTCCTGAGCTGTCAAGAGAGAGAACAACACACAGATGTCACACTTGGAGAAGATGGCCACAGCTGCAATTCATGGTTTGGAACTCCCATCAGCAAAGGGCCCATGTCTCTAACTCCCCCATCACTGCACCTTCAAACCATTTCAGCTGAGGAATTTGAGGCTCAGCTCACAGACCCAAGAACTGCTCTTGATTTCCTTTTGCTTTCTTAATGACATTCTGAGCATCTGAATATGTGCACAGGCTTCATGAGGTGACATCTGATCAGATTGTCCTGGTACACCTTTACACCCACACAGAAAGCCTTTTCTTCAACTACCTGAAGACTTCCACATTCTGCATAGGCTGCAGAAGTCAGCCTCAGAGTCAGGGCTGGACATTGGTCAGGACCTGCGTGTGGAATCAGGGATTTCCTGGGGTTCCCCAAACCGAGAATCTAGTGCTGTGGTTATGTAGCAAAGGCTACTCTATAGGTGAAAGGGTTTCTCATGAACACTTACAGGAGTGCCTCACTGTGGAAGTCCACAGCGGTGCAGGTTACTGTGATAGGGGAAGACTTTAGAGGTAGGTTGAAATTTTCCCTTTCCAAAAGGATACCCAGAAACAAAGCTTACCAAAATTTGCTGGCTTCCCACCTAGAAAGGAACAGACTTGGCCAGCAAATTTCTTGGGAGCAGAAGGGTGTCTCAGCAGAGAGTCAGTGGTACCTAGCCCTGAACCCCACACTAGGTGATTAGAAATCCATCAGACCACACGACATCAGAAGACCTTCAACCACGCTTCGTTTTGCTACAGCCAAATTCCAACTACCTTGTCTATGGCTGTCTTGTAAGGGTACCTGGATCTCTAGACAAAACCCCAGTGCTTCTTTTGTCACACCAGTATTAATAACCTCAGGCCCACAAGATGGGAAGAACCTGTGAGAAAGTGGCATAATTCTATGGGGCAATATCAAAATTGCTGGAGCTCAGTGCCACGCTTAATGAGCCACTGATCCTCAACTGAGCTTTAAAAATCACAGGGGAAAGATGCAAAAGGTGCTTCATTACTTTAATTACCTTTATTATTAAAACTCTGGCAGCCTCTTTTTGCCCTCCCTTTTCCCATGATTTCAAGACTCACTCTCTGATGAGTTTGGATCAGTAGTTTAATTAAGTTGGCACTTATTTCTAGCTTGGGGATTCTGTGCCCTAGAACTCTGCTGGCCCCCACCGAGCTTGTGGCCTAGCAGTCCCTGGCACTATTCCAGCCCAGTGGCACTTTGAATCCTCACAGGAAACAGCTATTTAAATTATAGTCTTTAAGCCAGGCACTTAATCATCAGACACGAGACAACAGGAACTTGCTGCATTTTGGTGGGATAAAACCCTGGCTATCTTGCCTCTACTACTTGTGAAAGACAATTTCTCAGCAACCCTGAAAAGAACACTCCATAGCAGCAGTCTCCAGCAATGCCTGTCCTAGAAAAAATACAACTGTCACAAGATGAAGTCAGGGATTATCCTAGCCAGACAGGAGATCAGCCAACACGTTACTGTCCTTCACCCTGCCCTTGATGCTCACCGAGAGCATGGGATTTCTACAAGCAAAGATCTCTCTTCACTGAGCTAGTGAGAATTTCTCCACGAGCTCACGTTCAGGAGTTTCCAAAGGAAGTAAGTCTGGCTAGATTGAGTGATCCTACAGTCCCTTTCCAGGCTAAAACCAGTACCCATCAAAACCAGGGCAATAGCAGGCAGGAAAGCACTCTCAGGGAAGCCTATCTGCACTGCTGATCCAGGCACGCCATATACTCCCCAAGAAAACTAACTGAGGCTAAACGTTGCCAGGAGAAGCAAACTTCCCAGCAGTGCATTCCCACAGGGCATCTTCAGCCTGAGGAAGTGTTTGATATCCTTGCCTTGGAATATGCTTTAACAAGCATTGAGGCCTTTTGTTTCCCTGCTGAATGGACAACTCCCTTTCTGGAGTCCTACTCTACACAGTGCGGCTTGCTAGGTGGTAGAAGTGGGTACCCAGTATTCAGATTTCCTAAACAAAGCTGAGCCTCCCTGGATACTACTTTGTGCCTGGCAGATGGTCTTTGGCACAAGCAGCCACTGTGCAGAGCCACCCCACTAAGACATCAAGCCTTACCCACTGACAGCACAGACTGGCAGATGCCTATTTTCTGCCATCAGTGAACCCCAAGGAGATACATCAGTACGAAGCACCAGTCTGAAAAGCTCTACAGTCCAACTTCTCCCCAGAAGATGGAGATTGACACTCAAACCTTGTCCTGTAACAAAAGCCAAGAGGACTTTCTATTTCCCCTTGGAACAGAGCCCCCAGATTCTGCTTGGGAAACTGTTCCATCACTGCCCATGTGGGAGCCTCACCTCTTCCAGCCTACCTGGGGAGAGCACAAGCACAAGTAAAGCCATGCACAAGGCTGGGAGTGTAACAGGGAAAAAACATGAGATGCGTTACAGCCACTGGCTTGTTCCTTGTCTAGAGAAGCAAGAAAGGAGCAGGGGCTGCTCCCCTATCCTGCTGGCCCAGCAGCTGTGCAAAGGGACACAGAGACTGAGAATACTCTAATCCTTCCAGGACTGGAGGCAAGTAGAGAAGGAAGAAGTCTCTGTCTTCTGTACCCAAACTCATCGGTAATAGCACAGTGTTTTCATTTCACTTGCAATATCCTCAACTGTCACTAGTCCTCAGGACAAGTATATCCACTATCATAGTTGCACAGCTCTCCAGACATGCAAGGAAACAACAAACAGCAACGAGCAGGCATGCATGCATGCATACTAAACATGCACACACACCCCACATTTCACTGGAAGCAGCAACATTGCCTCCCCCACAGCTCTGGAGGCTTCTCTGTGTACTACCTGCATGATCCATGCGGGGATCTAGCCAAGGGAAGAAACCTGAAAATCAAGGCAGGGTGGGAGTCATCATCACCAACAGCTTTTACTCAGCAAGTAATATTCCTGGACTACTATCCCTGATAGCTTTTCGGAAGGAACTTGCACAGCCTTAGTACACTGTAGAGAGGAAACCAGAAGAGATTCCCTGGCAAACATTTTATGGCAACAGGAAACAATGAGGAGAATCAGAGCACAGCACACAGGAATTTTATCTTGAAGCTAGGCAAGGGGCATCCTATGGACAAAGAACCACCGCCTTGCTACCTCAGCATTTCAAATGTACTTTTCATTTAAGTTACATAAGCAAGGATAAGATCAACAAGCCTTCCACCAATAATTCCCCAGGAACTACCACCCTTTCAGTCAGACCAGATGCCTCTGGAGTGAATGATGACTCAAGGCTGCACTGGGAACCTGAAGAGACAGCATCTTGTAACCACAACCTGGGGGACAGAGAAGCCGAACAGCCTGACTGAAACTGTCATCACTGCTGTATTCCACCACCACAGCAAGCCTCAGCACAATGAGCCTGTAAGGGTAGCCTCAGAGAATCCCACATCTAGCCTTTAAGGCAACAGACCAGAGCTCAGAAGGCCCGTGTCCATTATGTACTGCAAACTGCCTCCAGGAGTGTCCAGGACACGCAAGTCACCCGAGCAGTACTTACCTGTGGGAGGAGGAGGAAGGCTGGCTGCTGGCAGGGGCTTAGTAGATGGAGCTCCAGGACCACCCTGAGGGTAACCCATGTTCATGGGGCAGCTGAACGGTGCTGAAGAGAAACCTAGAGGAGACTGGCTTGCCACAGGGAAAGGAGAAGCTGCAGGAAGCTGAGACGATGGGACCGAGGCTGGAGTGAAGAGGGCAGGTCCAGGTGGTAGAACACCAGGAGATGTCATGGGCATGGACTGTCCTGACAGAGGAGGCTGGCTGGGGAAGGAAACAGGACCACCAGGTCTGGCTGCCGCTGGGCTGTATGGCTGAGACTGTGACAGAGCTACAAATAAGAAAAAGTGCATCAGCATCACTCGTTCCGTGTTCAATCTACTCCTGGTGCTCTCCTTCATCCTAGTAAGTCTTCCCTTCTCCAAGCCATGCCCCAGTGTATCCATGCCAAGCGTATCCCCCATAACCCAGGCTACATCAGTAAAACCTTGCCAAAAAGTTAGCAGTGGCTCCTGGATCCCTATATATGCTTAACAACAGTGGCAGTGCAGCAACAGTTACTAGAACTAGGTATGCCAGAAGTGCTGAGAAGCTTCTCTGACAGCTGACTTGTTCTTTTTAAGTACAACAGACCCGTGAGAAAGAGGTAAAGCAGCCATCTCTGCTGAAGGTTTTGATCTATGAAAGTCTACAGAACACCTGGAGAACAGACACAACTATCAGACAATGCTTACCTGGCCCTGAAGCTGTCGCTGGAACCATGCCCAAGTTGTACTGTGGGTATGGGGGCCCTCTGGAATAGACTCCTGTTTGCAGACCAGTGCTGGCCTGGGGGGCGGCAGCATGATGAGGTGTCACGGACAACGCTGACACTGGCTGAGGCGCGAAGAGGGAAGGCACTGAAGGCTGAGGAGGTGCCGAAGGGGTAAGTGACTGATAGCTGGGCTGCAGTTACAGAACAAAGGACTTTGAAATGGCTAAAGGAGTCATATAGGACACATACATAGAACAGATGTACTTTCTATCCCTGTCACTTCTCAGGCAAGAGATGCTGCTGCTTCTGTTAGTGCTCTGGATGGACTGGATCAAAGGCCTGACTGCTACCTGGAGCACAAAGGACCTCCCTCAAACCATCACTGTGTTTGGCAGGAGAAGGCAAAGAGCACAAGTCTGGGTGCTTCCTTCTCTGCTGGCACAAGACTTGATGACCCTCTCTTCCTTTCCCACCACATAGCTTACTCTAGAAGCTGGGAAACACACTCTTCAGAGTATTCCCAGGCTTTCACAAGGATTTGCCCTCAGGAACCAACTTCCACATAGTCACTTCCTGGAAGCAAAACCAGAGGAAATAATGAAGAAATAATGAAGTAAAGGAAACTGGACGCAAAACTTCTTGAAAACAGTTTTCTTGAGCAAGGAACTGAGACGAAGCCATACTGCACTAATTCTACTGACATCTGAGGGTGAGGTGGCACAGGAGAGTGAATGACAGCCCTCTTTTCCCTCAGTATGTAAGATCTCAGACTCCATTAGAAGTTGCAGTGGATCACTGCACTTGTAGCAGTCTCCCTCAGTGACTAGATGTGGGTCAGGACTTTGCGAAAAGAAGCCATACAACCCACTTGTGCATTATCAAAGAGCTTGTGTTTGCTTCAGGGAAGAATATCACTGATGAGATCCTCAACGCCTGCAGTCTGCACCATCTCATATTACTTCACATGCCTTCGCCAACCCAGCAGCCTTCCTCCCTCTCCCCAAGCCATGAGCACTTGAATTTAAGGCCTACCTTCTCTGGATGTTTGGGACCTGTTTTGCGGGCCGCTCCTTCAGGGGTGGAACCCCTCTTGGCTGCTGGAGATGTTTGTTTAATGACACCTACATTGACACGAGTGTAGGGGAAAGGGGGTGGCTGCTGATCACCCACGTTCCCTCCTTGAGCGTGGAAGAGACGGTCTCGGAGCTGTTCGATCAGGAGCTAAAACAAACTATGCGTTAGGAAAAGTGCCTTTAGAGCCTCAAATGGAAGCTACTGGGGTGGTATTCAAAGCAGACCCTGATCCAAAGCACCGAGCATCAGCCTGCAAAGCTAGCCATTTCTACAGTAACCACCAGGAAAAAAAAACAACACAAGTGACAAATTCTGGGACTTATTCCCTCACAGATGAGGTCTCCCTGATCCTTCTCACAATCTTTAGGGTGTTCTCTCCCCAGCCCCCACTCTCATTTGACCACTGGACAGATTTGCTTCAAACTACAAGCTGGCCTCCCCATTCCCTTTTACCACCTAGAATCAGAAATAGACACAGCTTCCCCGGAAAGCTACTTCCCAACAGTGCTCTCCAGGAACCTTATTACATTTTTTTTTTTAGTTTCCTTCCTTTTCCCCAAATCAAAGGCACTACAAAGAAACAAACAAATGATGTCAAATGCCATGGTCTTAGACAAAAAAAACGAACCTCTACTCTCAAGTTACCATAATGAAGGTAAAACCCTAAGTCCTGATGCAAGCCAAAACCCAAAGCTCTCTTGTGGAAAGTATCATTTTTCCCCTTAGAGTAACCTTTCACACAACAACCTGTTTCTCACTTACCTCTTTAGAGCTGTTGGGTAGGTAATCCATTGCGGCTGCCAAGCATCCTTGTGATGCCAGGAGACTGGCATACTGGGTGATTCGCTCTGCCAAGACAGGGCCTGGTGCTGGTCCTGCTGTGCCTCGGAGCATCTCAATGGACCTGCTCAGCACCATCACCTTCTCCACGAGATCCTGAACAGGCAGGGGGAGGGGGAGAAATGGACCATTCAGAATCTGGTTTGCTTTACTGGCCCATTTCACACTGAAACAATGCCAGATGGCTCTTCCCTTTCAGCTGAAATCGGGTCCAACATGAACAGAAATTACTCCGTTTGGCACCAGACATTACCACTGATGACCATTTCTTCAGGTGCACTTTATGGAGAAAAACAGTATCCAGAACACAAATCCTGACATAGCTACTTCTACACTAAGGGAAAAAAGAAAATCAGAAACCACAAGGAAGTTCCAATCAGCTGTGATCTTTTTACTGAGAAATTATTCCTGTAACTCTAGGAGTTACAAGATATCAGCTTGGTAGAGAAAGGATTAAAACCATACCAGAAGAAATTCACTAGAAAAAACTACTACTGCTGACAAACAGACCAGAATGTTCTCAGTTATTCAAAGCTCCTCCAACTCCTAGAAATCAAAGTAATGGTTGTATCTATACAACGATATATGTATTGCTGGCTGATGACTGGGAGGAGCCAGCTACTTCTTTTGGAAGCCAGCTACTCCGCACTTGATGTGATGATGCAAACAGATTAGGGTTACCAGACTGGCCTAGAGAGAAGTCAAACCAACATCATAGCACCTGTACCTGCAGGGCAAGGGGTGACGAAGTCTCATGGTTTTTTACCCAGCATTCCACCAACCTCTCCACATTTCCTGACGAGATATAGCAGAGGCAGGCATCATTGGACAGGGCTGCATCTCCCTCTGACTCTAGGCGGGCACCCAGCATGTCTACAAAGGAAGAAACACAGCCAACATTTAACACTTAGTTTTTGAAGAGCTCATAAACACCAAGGCTCCTCTCTTACTCTGGCTTGGAATGAAAAGATGTTGCCAGCTTTTGATCTGAACCTAATTCTGGGTTAACACAGAAAAATTGGCATCATTAAGGAATACCAAAGTCAATTCGTTTGAAAAGAGAAGTCATTTCTTATACATCTATCAATTCTTGTATGTCTGAGGTATAAAAGGGAAAACCCCTAAAAATAGCAGATTAAATTGGCAAAATCTCCAATGCTCTTTTTCCAGTAAGGTGTGGATATCTCCCAGCAACAGTTGTGTCCAGTATCAGAGACCATAAGTAATCTGGTAGTTATCAATGTTCAGCAAAAGCTAGGAGATAAGCGTGACCTGCAGCTATCTCACTATCGCCACTGCCAGGGCAACTTTCCTGCCCTATACTTTGGTCTGTACTAGATGGCCTGTTTTCTTGCATTTCAAGTTATGTCACCTTACTCATATGAAGTGCTGGCACTTCTCCAACAGAGCTTAGCCATTCCTGTCAGCCAGGTGCTAGTTGCCAGCTAAGTAACATTTCTTCAGGTTCAGTCACTAGATTGCCCCTTAACTTTACCTTATCAGAACAACCCGCTGCTGAGCATGTTTGGCTTTTAACAGGCTTGAGAAAACTACTGAAGCTGTCAGTCATTAACCCATCTCTGAGCTTAAAGGGGAGGGGAACCTGCTGGACAGAAAAACCCCTTCCAGATGGAGTGAAGCCACCTGACCTTCTACTGTCAAGGAAATCCCTGTCTCTGCAGAATAAAATAATAAATATGACGCTCTTAGTAACTCAGCCTGTTGCCTGTTCTGTTTTTTTTTCCAAGTTATGGATTGAGGTGACAGGAAATACCAGCACGTATCATTTTAAACCCTAACTGTCAGCTACAGTGTACATAATTCATTCTTCTAACTTAACAGTCCACACTTAAGACTTCCAGCTAGCTGTAATGAGTAAGAAGTGCTTTCCTTCCTCAAATGTGTCTGCTTCTTAGGGTAAGCAGTCCAGAAACGCCCTCCCCTAAGGAATATCTTATCAAAAGATAGCAACACTGCATACCACAGAGCTGGGTATAGTCCTCATGCTTTGCGTATGTTAACAAGATGGCCAGTGCCTCCTTCCAGCTCTGTAGATCACACGTGCAAACGATATCTTGCCACTTCTGCTGCACAACGGAGGACAGCAGCTGTGAGGAAAAAAGAAGGCCTGTCAGTGACTGAAAACTAAGATATACTGACTGCTCAAACAAGTGTATTCACAGGGACAGCTCACTTCCAGACACACTTCCCAGTATGCAGCAACCACCTCACTGCACATTAAGTTCCACCAATCCCAGCACTCCAGTGTTAACAGAAATTGATACCTGATGCCTCCAAAGAAAGAGAAAAGCCCAACAAAGCACGAAGATGAAAGCATTCACACTAGGCAAGACTAAAGATCTGCATGCCCTGTTTCAGAGCAGCTAGTACTGATGATTGGGAATACAGTGCTGGACTTTGGCAACCCTTGTTATGCCTTTTCCAATCCCATTAGGCTATTAATAAGCCAGGACTCTCCTAGCTGGGCTAGGGGAGCAAAGGGGAAATATGCTCAACAGGTTACAGGCATGGGGAGCTGAGGCAGAAACTGGTAAATGAAAAGAAAGGAACAGAGAACAGACGTTCTAGGTGGGTAACAAGACAATGTCATAAAACTATCGAGAGATCAGAGTAAATGTCTAGCCAAGAGGAGATAAACAGATTCTGCTGACATTCCACTTCTTGCCAAAGCATTTCCATATATATTCAGACAAACATCTGCCATGGTATTACACACCTTCCCCTGCTCAGTGGGTAAACAAAACTGTCACTAACCAGGGAGAGTTTTGTCTTCCGCTTGGCAAAGTAGCGCTTCTGGGTCTCCTTTAGGAGGTTCTCCCCACCAGCTATAGCTAAGACGATGGCGTCAGCAAAGCGCTCTGCCCGCATGCACAGCTCCACCGCACCCTCAAAGTTCCCCAACAAAAGAGCTTGGCTGATGAGTCCATCTGTATCTACAGAGGTGAGAAAGCAGAGTCAACTCACAGGGGCACCATCCAGATGCATTGATCATGCATTTTAAAGAGCAGACAGTAAAAAACAATAAAACATATGGAAGTCCAGCTAAAGGAAGATCTAGAAACACAAATCAGGTTTTGCAGTTAAACAAACAAACAGACCCACCGACTTGACAGTAACTCTTCCATCATCTAGACAATTCTCTTCCACTTTTAACAGGTCTCTTATCTGTGAAAAGTATTTTTTTGCACAATGCTGAGAGATGTTGCATGACAGTAGGGTGCATCATGTGTTTTAAAGGTATCCATCTGCTGGAGTGGACCAAATTCTTCCTGGTCCCTAGAGAATTTTATGGTTTACCCTCCTCCCATTATCTAAAGACAGCAGAAAAAAAGCCTTCATATAGTATACCTTCTGTGACAGGAATCTCCAATGCGCTTATATTCTGTGGGATGAGGTTGTCAAAAAAGGCTGAAGAGGAGGAAACAGCAGCTACATCATCACTGGTATTTATCAAAAGCTGTGCAAAAAGTACAAGAGGTTACTTTATTCATTGAACACAGATTCTGCCCAAAACAGTTTAACGGTTTACAGGGTGGGGTGGGGCTGCTCTTCATTTGGTTGACAATGCTCATATAAATCTGATTTCAATTTGGAAATCCTTCATGCCTCCTGTCAATGCACTACCAACATGCACAGTTTCACCGAGGTAGCAACAAGAGAAATGTGGCTATTGACAAAGCTTAGGAGACTTGATAGTGTAAGACAAGCAATGACAACAGTATTGCTGGCCAGCATTCGTCTACTCAACTGCCAGCAAGCTGTACAATTTTGCATGGAGCAGGGACAAGCCCAACAAGGGATACCTGTAATTAATAGGCAGGACCACAGACATGCTTGGTGCTTGATGGGAATGCATGATACAAGTGTTACTACTAGAATACTTCAACAAGTGTTTAAGGCTTGTGAAGATTACTAATTTGAGAATAGCAGCTTTAGATTCCTTAGAAGAACAAAATTACAGAAGATGCTGAACCAGGCCTCGGAAGGCATGTGAAGCTGGACATCCCGAAATCATGAAAATACATTTCAAAGGATAGAGGTGAAAAGGAAAGAAATGCAAAAGAAATACCACAGCGGAAGCTTCACAGAGGAAATCCAGAACTGTAGCATGAAGTTAAGCTGGGCTGAGGCTAAGTCTATCACTGAAGAAATCAGCACTGGTGAAGCAAGCCTTCTTGCAGGGTTAACGGCCGGGAGTCCGTCTTCATCATTCGCTGATTTGTTTTAAAGCCAGAAGGGACCACTATGATCGCTTAGTCTGACCCTGTGAGGGTCAGACAGGCCTGTGAACTGCCCTCTGCGATTCCTGCATTGAGCCCAACAACTTGTGGTTGGAATTAAACCTTCCTGTTCATTCTGCCCTCCGCTGCTCTCCAAGACTGGCAAGATGTACAGGACATACCTGATCTGACTGTGCAGTGTTTGCCTCATCGGCCTCAGGAAGGGGCTGTTTATCTGGGATCCCATTGCTCAAACATGAGGCGATCTAGAAAAGTAACAGACATTCACTGGGTGAAGCCCCTGTTAACATTAAATGCATGAGTAGCAAAGCCACCAAGTGACTGACAAGTCCCAGACAACTCCCCTGGCTCTTTCACCTGTTTGAAAAGTTCCACCTCTCCCTATTCCTCGCTGGCCACCCAGCAGAGGTCATTTATCCTTTTCAGAGCATTGCCCGTGGTGCTGCAAGAGTCACCCCCTGCAGTTCCAACAGCACTATGCCAGACTGCCTTCATTTGTCATCTTCTTTCTGGCTGAGGAACTCTGAGATGCAGAGAGCTGGATACTAGAAGCAGCTCTCACAACTGTGCTGCTGTTATATGCTCCTTTGAGCACCAGTGACTGGCAGTAAGATAACAGGGCTCAAGATCCCTTTGGTCTGATCCAGTGAAGCTACTGTTATACTCTTACAAGTTCCCACATTCACTTTTTAATGGGGACTTCAGGTGCCCCTCAGCTGAAATTTCATACATTTTGGTTCTTTGTGTGCTGCGAGAGCACTCACTCAGTTCCAGCAGTGACCCTACAACCTTCCTGCAGCAGCTTTAGTCCTGTAAAGGTTTCTCTGTATTGAAAGACTCCCTTACCTTTTTTTGCAGATCCTCTTTACTGTAGCCCAGCAGCTTGAGGAGTTTAGTCCTGGATTCCTGCTCCAGGTTCACCTGAGTCACAAAGGACAAAGAAAAAGGCAAGGAAAATGTGTAAAATCCGAGACGTCTACACACTGCCAATGGCTGGCTACTTCTAGCAGCAAAGTCTATAGCTCAGCTTATAAATAAAGAACTCAACTATGACAAGTACACCCAGTGAATACCATAAGTCTATAGAATTTAAGGTGATAAAAAGGGTGAAATTCAAGTTCTATCATATAGTTACAGTTAGGTGCAACCAAGAGTCAGGGCTTCATATAGTTACAGTTAGTTGCAACCAAGAGTCAGGGCTATGCCTTTGTGCATATTTAGTACACTTGGTCATTAATTCTCTGGATGGTCCAGGATTTGCTAGGCTAATCTCTGTGCAGAGTCAATGGACTGATCTGACTCTTGATGAAACTGGGTGGTTGCCTGAACTGCTAGCTGGCTTCACACAAAAAAATGTAGTTAACTAGTTGTTACAGAAGGTCTCTGGATGGGGATTTCAGACAGTCCCAGAGTTGCCCACAAGCTGTACACAGCCTGCTTCATATACACTACTTGTATGCTTTAATGAGTGATTAATGTCTTGCAAGGAGAACCTGGCTGTTTCATTAAGTCTTCCAGGCAGTTCCTACTATAGAACTGAACAATCTGCACATAGATAAGACACTTGTAAACAGTTGGTAGAAACTGTTCCTGCAGATGCAGGAATGTTCACACAGGACATCACGCATCTTTTGTACAGAATTAAGGTGTTTTGTTTGTAGTTTAAGAAAATTAATAGCAGTGGGTCTTGCCTGTCCTGGAATTGTCTCATAGGACCACGGGCATTCCAAATTATAAGAATTCAGCAGAATGACGGTTTGAGGTATCTCATCCAACGCTGATGAGGACATTGCTGGAAAGACCCTTGCGACAAAGACTCTTGTTACCACCTAAACAGCAACTGCCCCCCCTGTTCAAGAGCCCAGATTCTCCATCCAAATGTTATGCTATGGAAAAGATCACAGTATTTCCACAAAGACAAGCAGGCTGCCTGTGAGTGTCTATAAAAAAAACTACCAAGGATAAGCCCAGCCTCTCTAGAAAGAGAGGCTCTCCTCACCACCAAACTCTTTCATAAGTAAGAAATTGCCAATGAAACCATCATCCTATGTAGTGCTACAGGCAGTCCTCATGCTGCCACAGATCTTTGCCTCATTACTGGGGAATATCATTACCCATCTGGACTTTGCCTTGAGAAATAGTAATGGTAGAACCCCACGGGTAGTAGATATAACTCGGACTTGGGTCGAGACGAGAAAATTCTGTTTAGCATCTTGACAGGAAGCCCAAACCAATCCACTGAAAAGACCATTCCTATGGGAAAATAATGCAACCTACAAAACCTCAACTGCCAAACTTTCTTTTAGACAAGTAATTAACTAGCCAATTCAGTTTGATTTTATATCTTAAAGAACAGGAATATAAAAGACTAGAGAGGAGCATAACCAGCAAATTTCACTGAAGGAATGTGGAAGAAATAACCTCTGTGCTCCACCCACAGTCATTCTACCTTCAAGAAGTTCCATAGGTTCTCATCAAACTGCAACTTGGCTGTCTGGATCTTGCCCTTGCAGTAATCAAGGAGATTTCCTGACTGCAGAGCCATCTGCAGTTCTCTGGATCGGAGCAGGAATTCAGTTTCAGTAGTGACTTGACTGATGAAAACCTGGTGTGGGTAAGTCTGCTGCATTTGCTGCCCAGGAGCTTTGGTAAGACCAAAGGTAATCAGTTTTCCTCCAAACTGAGAAAGAAAAAGAGACAAAGTAAATATTTTTATAAAAAAGGTAAAAACACCTCTCTTAGCTCTTCATTTAGCAAGGCAGACTCAAACTCCAGCTGTGATCACAAGGAACCCAAAGTTTCACTTGCATAGATAGCAGGAACACAGAGGGAGTTCCCATCAGAAGCCCTTCAAGCTGAAGAAGCCGTAGTTCCCACTGATAATGAAGACACTTGTGTATGTGCTGTCAGACACGGCCAATTGCAAATGCCAGAAAGGCGGAGGAAAAAGTACAATTTGGAACTGTTTGTTCTTTTCTGACATGGAGAGGCAGGCTGCAACGATGAAAGCCATCATGCAAATAGCATGTACTAGACGGACAGAAAACAAGTAAAGACAGGCTAAAAGAAAAATCCAGAGTTTTGATCTAAGAGGAGAGAGGGGAAGAAAATTAAATACTTGGATAGAGAGGAGAAAGACAGGAGAATGGAAATGTATGCCACAGCCTATAAGGACAGTATGAGTCTTTCTTAGCTCTGTTAACTCCTTCTTATAACCTCGCATTCTCTGCTACAGGACTCTTTCATGTTGGAAATGTACCTGAATGTTGAGCAAAAAAGCTCCCCTATATGGGAAACCACACAGTGCCTTAAACAGGCACTAAAACAACTAGCAGCAGGAAGATCACAAGTTTTCACAGAGAAAGAAAGGGACTGCATTACTAGAAGACACAGTCTATTGCATTTTCAGCTAAGTATGTTCTATTCACTTACTGCAAATGAAACGCCCACAGGTCTGCGAATCCACTTTGGTGGCTTTTTTAATGGTGGAATCAAAGTGGTCTGAGCTACTTGCTCAGGCACCTGCAAAGGAGGAAGGATCTGTCCTGTGCCAAAGGGATCCAGGTTGTTGAAGGAGGAAGAGATCTAGAATCAGATGGAGAAAGCGATAAGATACAATTCAATTCTGGTCTGTATGGAGCAAGTACAAAAATATACTGCTAATAGTTACGCACCATGCTGATGAAGAAAGAGACTATTACAGCATCTCTTCCTGAAGTATTACCAAGTCCAATGTAAGATAAACGGAATTTCTAAACAGTCCTAGAAATGATTTCTCAAGAAAACTTCACCTTGAGAGACTTTCAAGCAAGTTTCCTTAGCAAGGCAAAAAATCCCTAACAAATACTGCTTGGCTTAGCACTCAACTCATAAAAACAGGAATTACAAAATGACTTGTTTTATGCAAGACAGTGACAAAATATGGTCAAAAGTTGTCAACTTATTTCTTGTATTGCTCATAAAGGAATGCTGACTCCTTTTCTGTTGCTTGAATCTTTCAAATTAGTTAGTTTTAAGGACTGTCTCAAGCTTTTATAGGACTTTAGTGAGGCTGGTGAAATAACCTCTTCAGACTTTATTGCCTAGACAAGAGTATGTCAGAAGTAGCCTCTGATCTGGATTTCTGATGTTTAGGGAGTTGGTGAGCATATATACAATGCTGTTCACAAGCATTCTTTATTTTTAACATCATTGGCATAGATTTGGTGTTAGCCAAGGATAACCCTGTTCAAGCTTGACAGGATCACATGGCATAGCTCCAAAAGACCTCTGACTCACATACCTGAAAGGAAGCAACACAAGGCTGGGCTAGCTAAGGTTGCCAAACAAAGGATCCCATGCAAGACCTACACGTTTTGTCTTTTAAGTCAAAACGTGAAACTAATTCCAAAGAAAAAGTATTTCCTGAGGGAACAGCCTAAACTTATAGATTAATCATCCTAAACCTTAAAACAAACAAGCCAACCACACCACAAAACTAACAAGGTACTAGTACCATCAACCTCCAGGTCTTCAGAGTTTCTGCCCTGATACCATGGAATCCAGAGGAAAAATACCACCTCTTAGTCATGAACTTCCAGCCTCCATAACTATCATAATTTCCTACTTTTGTTCATCTATGAGTTACGCTACCCACACTTCACAATTGGAGAATAGTAGGAAGTGTGATGCATGCACATGGAAAATGCACAGAAAGAAAGTTTGCCATGGGTTAAATAAATCCTTAATCTCCTACTGCTGTTGCTTTGTAAAGTGTTCTTTGCTTCTTGCAAATCCTATGAAACTGAACTCAATCAGCTGTAAATGACTATATAAATAAAATTAATCCAGCTCATAGGTATTCTCTTAAAACCTGTATTGCAATGAATTTGTTGGCTGGGAGAGAGGGTGGGAATTGAAAGACTAGACACCAGATTAAAAATAAAATTTCAGGCTACTGATTTTTAATTCGTTCAGAGTTTGCCCATCAATTCAATGTCTAAATAACGGGTTTCAGTATCAAAACATTAACCTGCTCCATGTTATAGTTAATTGACTTAAGGAGAGTTGCTAACTGTGGCTTATAAGCCACTTTTAGAAATTCTCTTATGAACTAATAAAGAATAATGTTCTGTATTAATTCGTATCAATGTATTTAATTTTAACCTAGTGACAAGCTTGTTGCTCTAACAGTTGTGCTGCTTTATTTTTATTCTAGCAATAATAATCATTATATATATACATATATATAACATCAAAACTATATTTGATCTTTGTTTTCTTTACACACTAATGAATTTTACTAGACACACTGAGATACCTCTTTGTCAGAAGGCAACACAGTCCATTTGTGTCTAGGTGGGTATTAAATCCTCAAAACAGGCAGCTTCTGATTCCCGTACCATACAGCTATATGTCCCAGTGGGTGTGACTGACTGCATTCCCTAAAAATCATACTGTTACAATGGTGTGCTTCTAATGCTCTCAGAAGTCAGGAGAGTAACTGCCAATCCCTCAAGACAAAATACATTCACGGGACTTTACCTTGTCAGCCTGTGTCTTCTGCTGAGCTTCTAAGCTCCCACCCATAACAGAATAAATGTTGATCCATCCATCAAAAGTGGCAGCAGAGAAGACTGAAGGATTCCTAGGACACCACTGGACATCAAAGCACCACTGACTCTGAATAGGTAACTCATAAACCATCTATCACAAAAAGAGAAGACAGAAGCACACAATATAAGAATAGCCCTCTGCTTTCCCCAAATTACTTGCCCACAACAAGCGTGTTAGACTTATTTACATACCACCATTGTATACAAGTCTTATATTTTAGCTTGAAGGATACATTTGCAACAGAGTTGTAATGCACAGAGCCCAAACAACAGAAGGCCCCAGAAAGCTGCTGAACAATAGGGTTCTAATTGTAGAGCAAAACTGACTTGTTACATTGGGATTTTGTTCTGCTTTCTTAGTACTACTGTATCAGAGTGCAACAGCATTGTCGCACCTGCTGCTAACCACGGGAGACACACCAGAAAACAATGCAAGAAAACCAGAAGCCAATAGGCAAGAAGGTGTCACGATCAAGAATGTGTAAACAGAAAGGATAGTCTAGAAGAACACATTTGACAGGGAAAATAAAAGCCTACAGAAAAGAAGTAGAATGAAAAAAGAGGGCTGTAATAGCTGCAGACAAACTATGAAGGATATTGCAGACAACAAGTCAAGCACTCAAAAATCTGAAGTTCAATTCATGGCCAGTCACAGACTTTTTGTCTGATTTGGGGCAACTCACTAACACAACCTTGACTTTGAGCCTCCAGTTTGTAAAACGAATAGATTTGCTTTATGCCTAACAGGCACAATGCTTTCCAGCACACAGAATCACTGCTTCATTCTGTGTGAGAACATGATCCGCTCTCTATTCCTAGGTATAAAATCTTGCGTTTACTTCTAATAAAACGTATGTATTTATTTTTAAGCAGTTTAACAAATAATCGTCCCCAAAAGAAAATCTCCTCCAAACCAAACCAACTATTCCCCCCAAATTACCAGATCAGCATTGTAAATGCCCTTTTGTTACTATTGAAAACTCTCCTAAGTCTTGTATCACTTGAAAATTTTCTAAACATTGGCACTAAGTCAAGAAAACCTCCTAAAAACAATAACTGCATAGATGCCCAACTTGAATTTGAACTCTGCAAATCTACATCAGCATGCATAAAGATAAACCAGCTGCAGTAAATTTGGCTTCTAAATTCTTCCTCTAAAATATAGTGAAAAGGCTTTAGTAAAAATCAGACATCAGGAACATTTCAGAGTCTGATTCTCTTCCAACCACTACACATTTGTACACAGTGAGCTTCAAATCCCCTGAAACCACAACAGCATTTCATGTCTTTTATAAAAATAGTTTAATTTATTTTCTTTTTTGTCTCCAAGGCAAAGGTGGTCAGCTAAGCAAATTGCCCCATAAGATGAATCCAGCCTGGGACTCACCGCTGGACTTTGCTCTGTATGGTAAGAGTACCTTCCCTGTGCTATCATCAAGATCAACACAGTGAAATTTGTTCAAAGTTCAAAATTCAGTTTTATACAGGAACTCGTAATTGAACAAGTAGGTGTGCAGAGAAATTTTTACATTGTCCCATTTAAAATGTTTAAAACCATTGTGATATTTAAGTATTTCAAAGATGGTAACTTTGAGATACGTGACTATGTAAGCAACTATATGTGAAAACACTGTACTACAAATAAAGTTTGCAGGCATTTTATATTGTTCTCCTCTCACTGACTCTCACAAATGATCCTCATTCTCATTCAAGTTTCCCTCCCCCACTACTTTTTTTTCAGTATTCTACGAGGAAGAGGAAGAAGAGATAAAAACATAGAGAACACTACATGGGTGAACACAGAGGGAGTAATTATAATTAGTTGAAACTAAGTTTATAGTTAAAGCTTTCTTCCTTGTACAACTTCTGCACGCAGATATGTCAGAGGAAATCTCTGCTCATCCCTGTTGTTTTTAGTCTCACTTAGTCTCTGACAACATTCTCATTTTCTCCAGACAGAAAGAATGCAGAAGACATACTACAAAAATGATATTGACACTCCACATGGATACAAAAAAGGGACACACATGTAGCATAGCACATAGCTCTGTATGAAGCAGATAACGTGTACTTATAGCTGCTGTTATGTACCTCCCCTGTACTGGGGTTCCAACACAAGATCCGGTTGTCTTTGGCACTGCTCAACAGCAATTCAGGGTCAGCCTGGCACCAAGAGACAGACAGAACTCCCCTAAAACAGATGAGAAAGAAAACAGATTTCATACCCTGCTCTCTCTCTCACCCTATCAACAAGAAGTGCTGGTACACACTCCTTTAAGTTCAGAACACTGGTTTTCATCCCAGCTAAAACCAGAGTCAACTGTGAAACAAAACAGCCTGAAATAAATAAATAATTGTAGTTCTCTAAATTCCAGTCTCCCAGATGTTGGCCTTTTAAAAATGGAGATCCTTGAAAATGCAACATGACAAGCCGGTCCTCACCTAGCGTGCCCTTCCAGCTGGCTCAGAGGCGAGGTAGCAAAACGTAAGTCCCATATTTGGATCACTGGCAAGCGGTCGTCCTCAGAGGAAAGGACTAGCTGGGTTGCAACTTCTGGGTGCCAGGCCATTCCTGAGCAATGCATCTAGGGACAAAAATAGCACAGAATGAAAATTCAGCAATGCAACCTTGCAACGATGCAAATGGCCCAGAGCCACATCATTTTGTAATTAACTGGCTTAGAATACTTGACATAAAGCAAGCATAGCAATGTCTTGCTGTGGAAAGCAAGTATTTCTACCTTCTCTACACAGCCAAAAAACTCTAACCATACAGAAGTTGAAGGACTCATTCAAAGTTGATCTAGGAAGACAGTTAGGATTAAAACACAGGAGGCTTCTCATAAATGAGCTGTGAAGACAGAAATGTAAAACAAGGGTGCCCTGTACTTCAGGAATAGGTAAGGGTATTGTTTTTGCAATTCATTACGAAAAAAAAAAAAGATAGATGCTTTGATGCTGTAGCTCCAAGAAAACCAGTCACAACAGCTCCCACGCTATGAGCACTTGATCTCAAGAGCCTGTGCCACTGCTTTGCATTTATGGTGGTGGCATGTCGTAAGCAAGTCAGAATGATGGTCTTCACTCACTCTGTTGCTGTGGTCACTGACTTTGATGATAGGCTCATTCTTCCTGAGGTCCCAAACCACGGCCTTGCCACTGGGGTGAGCAGAGGACAGGATATGCTGCACTTGCCGATTCCAGGACACCACGCTGATGTCTTCATGAGGCTGCCAAGATAGGAAAGGCCATAGTTCCATTATCCCTGTGTTGAGGAAAACACCGATCACAGGATTCTGACATTAGCTTGACTAATGTCAGGGATTTGAGAATATATAGATTCCTCTCTTCCATCACTGATCAAGCAACTGTAAATATTAGCAGCACGGTCCAGAATCACTAGGGAGCAGGCAAAGTTCTTTCCACAGAGAGTACAGTGGAAAATCAAATTCTGTGGGGGAATGTCACTTGGAAAAGCACCTTTGCATTTTGGGAGCAGCTGCTGGATTCTGTATTGGCCAAGTGTATCATAAATCATGGGTCCAATAAGCGTTCTTAATCCATCACACATGCCACAGCTGGATCACGAGATAAACTGGTCAGGTATTTGATTCAAATCCTCAAAGATCTTACCCATCCACACAATGTGCATTCTACTGCAACTTGCCAGCCTATCTTCCCTCCCCTTACAACTCTTTCCATATCCCAGAATGAAACCCATCATTCAGTTATGTTTCATCTTTCTCCTGACAAAAGTCAAGATCGTTCTCTCTTCAGGGTGTTTAGACCAGGATGACTCCACACACTCACACCTTTTGCTTTGCCTACTGATATATTAAAACTGCATGGGTATTGCCTGGAGGAAAACTCAATTTACCTGTGATTTAGCCCCTGGAGTCATAGGCACGCTGAAGTTATTCAAGTCCCAGATGAAAATTTCAGAATCATTGGCTCCAGAAGCCAAGAGGTTATTCTGCAGGAAAAACAGAAGCTCAGCTGAAACTCCTACTTACTGGGAAAGAGGACAGATTTCTTAAAAATAAATGTAAGTTTAAAAAAAACCCAAAGCTTCCAAAGTGAGATAAGACCTGCATTTCACAGCCAATGCTAAGAAGATACTAACAGGATTATAAACCAAGCATGTTTCTGGCCTCCCATGTCTTCAGCTGTGCCATGGCAGAAACCTGTTTAAAATTTGTCTAGCAAGCTAGATTTGTCGTCAGCTAGTGTTACTCATCATGAAACTCTACCACAGGTCTGAAAGCCAGCCTCTGGCTATTCGAGCCTTTGCCCTGCACCCTGGCATCAAGAACATTCCTTTTGAGAAGGTACAGGCTTCCCGAAAGGGTCCGTGGACAAATTCTAATTTGCCTTTGTTTTACCACAAGAAATTGTGTTCTGTTCACTTCTTGCTTATTTTGTAGTCCCTTCAAGTGTGATCACAAACCCACTGAACTGGACACCAACTGAAGAAATAAACAAAGATGTTCTGATTTCAAACAGTTAATGGTCTAATGTATAACAGCATTACAAGTCATGTTTTATGGTGAAGTAAGATGACTTGATCCAGGTCACAGGGGAATTCAGTGGCAAAGTTGTCAACAGAGCCCAAATCAGAGTTCTAAGTCAGTCTTGTGTCACAGCTACCATGCCTCTTTCAGGTTAAAAGCTGCGTATTCAGTTAATAAATCTCTATACACAAGAGGAATAGCTCATGGGGGTTAATTTGCATTTGTTTATAAGTACCTTTACGTTGCATACCTGAAAAGGGTTAAAGTCAAGAGCTCGAACAGGCCCTGAATGTTTCTCTGTCTGCCCAATTACAGGCTCGCTCTTCGAAGCCAAGATCCGATGTGCACTGTACATTGTCAGTACCCCATTATCGCCTCCGCCAATGATCACTCCAGAGGACTCTGGGGACCCATTTCCAAAGTTACCCCAGATCAGCTTATGGAACCTAAAGAAGAAGAAAATAAAGCTGGCACAGGCCACAATATTTGGTGGAAGACTAGACATTCTGCATTACCAAACACCCAGCATGACTTGTGTAAAGCCAAAAATAGTCAGTCCTCGAAGACAGCGGTAAACTGATTCAAAAGATCACTTTACACCCTGAAAACATTCTTTCCCCTCCCCTCCCTTTTCTTGTACCAGAAAAGCGCTTTTCAGTTCCACTAATCGATATGTTAGTATGAGACTAACATGAGACTAACATGTTTGATACCTGTTTGAGGCAGGAAGTGTTCCTTTCTGCTTCATGTCCAGGGAGGGATCCCGGAAATCAACCTCAAATATTTCCAAGGTAGCATTTGTACTGAAGGATGCATCCAGTTGCTGGGCAGATGTTCCTAGCAGAAGTACAAGGGTAATACTTAGAATTGGGCACTGTTTTCAAGAGCACAAGATATAAATAGAGCAAGGCACTGGTAACCAACCTACCCTTGAGAGTCAACACAACATTGATACTGTGCCCATTCAGAGACAGTATATGGACGAACACCTCAGAATCAGGAACCAACTATTATGACAAAGGCTTTGAAAGAAATTAGAACGTCAAGAAATTCTGGGCACCAGGGTCGCTGCTGTGCAAACACCTTCCCCTCTTGGGATAGATATAATTCCTGTACATTACCCACACAGCCCAATCTTCTGATATTAAGCCTTTACCTAAATTACAAATACAGCTGCACCATGAAGCCCAGAAACAATTATGATCCCAAATACTTCTGTATACTGTTCCCTCAACCTTGAGCCGAGGTCACGATCATAACTTCTAAACCTAGTCTATGCCAAAAGTTCTTCAACCATAGCCAACCAAACATTCCTTGATGACCCACAGAGACCTGGCAGCCAAATAGTGATGGCTTCCTTCCTTCTCCCTAGCTTACAGAATAAAAGCTAAAAATAGACCTAACGTTGCCTAATGGAACACTGCCATGCAAATAGTCACCCAGCTGCCACAGGGATGCTTTGCAACTGGCTATGGCAGGGGAAGTGCCCAAGAGACTATAAAAAAGCAGTACAAATAATGAAACAATGCAGCCTCTGATCTAAAGCAGTTCGAAGCCAAGGCATTTGGTCCAACCAAAACTGTGGCCTTACTAGAGAAACACAAAATAGCCTATCTACCCCAAAAGTGGTAATGTTGTTTTTAAGGCCACAGCTGAACTTTAGTCACTTTTTTGACAGTCACTCCCTCCCCAAAAAAAACAAAAAAAAAACCCCGAACAATATGGCAGCCCTGCACAACCCAGACAAGAGACAGGCCTGATTACTTCTTGTGCTGGGTAGACAACTCAAGCTGACAGTTCCACATGAGCACTAAATTCACCTACTGCCATCTCAGTGAACAGGCTGACTTCATGTTTCAGGAAATAATCTGATTATAAAAGTAGCGAATAATGATTAATACAAAAAAAATGGAAATTAAAGGTTTTGAAAATGTTTAAAATTGAATGTAAATCAAAACAGGCAATATTAGGAAGAAGAAAAATTTATTCTTTGGCTGCCAAGCTACACGACGATCACTGAAAACCATCAAAGTGAAAGTAAGCTGAAATGAATATGATAAGAGTGAACTTTGTGACATTCCAAGTAACCTTATTTTGTTTTATTTTTTACAGCAAGCAGGTATTGGAGGTCATACAAACTTAAATAGAAATTAAATTAAAAAAACACTTGTATTCACCCTTTGAAAAATCACAGCCCTTTAAGTTGTCAAAGCTAGGCATGAAAGTAATCCTCTGGAGGTCACAAAAAAAAAAAAAAACAGAAAACACTGTAATGTTTTCAGCATGTTGCTTGTAAGCTTTCCAGAGGTTATTAAAGTGGGAATTGTTGAAAGTTAAAGCCAATACAACTGTACATAACAGTCTCTCTGTGAGTCGTACTTTAATTTTATTGAATTGTGAAAAACTTTACCTGTTGCTAGATAAATGGGGTGGTTGTTTGCTGGACTCCATGCCTGGACAGCTGTTCGCTCAATCTCCTTTAGCTTCATTTTCTAGGCTCTGGAAGTAATTCCACATAGCAGTTAGCCAACATGAAAGTAATCATACCAGTAACAAAATATCCCCCTTACTATTGTACCAAAAGAACAAATTGTTCTCAGAGAGACGTTACTTACTACTTCCTGAGTTGGTGAATACAGTTTTACAGGGATGAATTTGGGTATTTCAGAAATCATGAAAAAAACAAAAACACAATACAACAATCCAGCTATCTGATCCCTGATTTTCTTTCCTACATAGCTCTTTTTCATATACCCCAGTTACATGCAAATTTCAGTTAAAGGAAAGGGATCTAAATTAAACAACATACTCAAGTCTTCAGTCCAGGCTGGTTTAAATCAGCTGCAGAAATTCAGTTAAATGTATTTGCAAAGCACTAGTTGCCCCCTCTGAACAAGCGATGTCAGTGTATGCATATGAAAAAATTGAGCCGAAGGAATCTCAGGACAGGCTAAATTCCAAGCAGCAAAGTGATGTGGCAACAGAAAACAAAGTGCAATGCTATCATGTGCCAATTCAGTTAATGTACTTTGTTCTCGCTCCTCTGAGCAGCCAAAGGAAAAAATCATTTGCCTTTCTGCTTCACTTTGTAAATGACAGGTGAAGGTGAGAGGATGTGATCCATAAGTTAACCATTGGGTTTCAAGCCCAGCTCTGACAATAACTCTTTTTATCGACTCTGGATAGATCAACTAACACCTGTAAAACGGCAACACAACTTCCCCATGTCACCAAAGAGAGACTAGTTAGGCAATAATTTGGCAGGATAACTGAAAGACAAACATAAACAGTACACAGCCAGGAGGCTGCAACACACTGAATATAAATACAAACAAATTGTTGGTCCATGTAGGATCCCGTTCTACATGAAAAGAAAGCACCCAGCACCACTCAATCCCAGGCTATGTCTGTCCCAGGCCTTTTAGGCATGTCAGTGACATAAATAATGAGTGGAGATATCATTCACAAGCTAGCAGCATCACTCTTGTGAGCAGTTCCTAAACCTTTCGAGCTTAGCTGCAGTACAATTTTTAATTCTAGCTAAGCAAAGCTGCTAACTATGCACTCGGATGATACCGATGATATCATGCTGAATAATATATGACTGGAAGCAGGCAGCACAGCAAAACACTCTGCATCTCACCAGCTTGCTGGGATTAACCTCTCCTGGATATTTGGCGCTGTTTGCATTAGCCAGGCTGGCAGTTAAACCACAGCCTGCGTTCACATGCTCCCTCTGTCCAGATGCAGGCTACAACTGCCAGTGATCGAGAGTTTGGCCTTACTTAGACCAAAACACGGCTGTTTATTCCTAGCCAAGTTCACAGAGGTAGCTTGCTGTGGCCAGCACATTGCCTGGCCAAACCATATTAAAAAACAGTTTTGAAAAAGTCTTCCATCATCTTGCGGCTTGTATGAAGCTACAGTCTCCAGTTACCAGAAGCCCACACACGGGGAAATCCAGTCAGCATTGCTTCTTGGACTTGGACCTCCTGCCTAGTAACTCCACACCCTATTTAGGGTTTCTTCTCTACCACCAATCAGAAGATAAGGGCACACTCTCTCTCCCCCATGTACTGTCAGGACATGCTGTTTAATTAGAATTTGATGTTTTCTAGCATTAGCCTACAGCAGTGTCTCCCAAAGCTCAAAGTACCTGCTGTTCTCACATTAACCTTATCCCAGCTTAGCTGAGGCCCAGATGAAGCTGGACAGAACTCTTGCACAATAAAACAAGTGCAACTATTTCCTCTTGCAGCCCAGGAACAAAGGTGGAAAGCCACATCCTCCTCATCACCATAACAGACCTCTAAAGTTTATTTTCCTATCTTCCAGCACGCTTTACGTAGTACTCATTTGGGCTCCATCACACCCCTTCTGCCAAGTTCCAGCTCCCACTTGTCTGTGTCCCACACTAGCACAGAAACATTGTCCCGGTCTGCTCCCTTTATCAGGGGTGGGGAATGAAAATATCCCCAGAAGGAGTCACAGGGACTTGCTAGCACGGGCCTACTGCACAAAGCGCTGCCTGACTCCACTGATGTGGGGGAGCGGGACAGCCGGTACGTTCCCTACCTTCCCTTCCTGCCTCTTCCTCCTCCACGTGCAATCCATCAGTTGTAGGCTGGCTGTTGCTGGCTGTACATCCGGACCTCACTGCCGCTTGACTTTTGAGAGGACAGCTCCCCTGTTAGCCCATCATTATTAGAGAATGGCCAAGAGACCTCCTCTCTCTGGTAAGGGAGCAATGAAGCCTGCAGCCATCACAAGCTTGGGCAGGTGAATGGTACAAGCTCCCGCCTCTTACCCTCTGTGCTTCTACCAGTCCAGCTCCATTGCAGCTGAGGTTTAGCTTCAGTGCAGCAGCACCTCTTTAAATCTCTGAGTTTGGAAGGAAAACACGCCAGAGTGTTGAGAATAAAGAAGAGTCTTACTCTTCTATACAATGAATATGTCTATATCCAGGATTCGACTCATAACGCTTAAGGGGGGAGAAAAAAAAAAAAAAGAAAAAAAAGCAGCTTTTTAGCAACCTCTTGTGGCTGCCTGAGAGAAATGCACAATATTGGATTCTTCCATAAGATGTTCAGGGAGAGATTGCCACCTGCTGTCATCTCTCCAAAATAGCATCTAAGACTTCCGAGAAAGCTCACGCTTTTCTCAGGAGCTCTAATTAATTAACCATGACAACTCCTCCAAACATCCGATCACGGATCTCACGTATTAGCGAATCGCAGCCCCGGTGGGAGCCCCGGGACGGGAGCAGCGATCCCCCAAAGCCTCCCCCCGAGCCGTGTTTTCCTGCACAGTGCCCTTACAAGGTAACAGCGCGCAGCAAAACCCGGCCGTGCCAGCCCTCCTCGCGCAGCAAGCAGCGACAGGCGAGGGCACACGCTCTGGAACCACCACGCATTACGCTGACGGAGGCGGGACTCCTCACCTACGCTAACTTGAAGCACTTGTGGCTTGGAGTACTTTGCAAAAGGCCTGCCGCGATAACTAATCCCGGTATCACTCTGGTGAGGCCTCCTCTCTCTTCCACCGCCCCAATTCTGCCGACACAGCCCCAACTCTTCCAGTCCCCCCCCCAGCCGGGCACCCAACCTCTGAAGGGTTCCTGCTGCCCCCAGCCTTGCAGCACAGCAGGCAGAGGAAGCCGAGGGCCTGATCTGATCCCCTCAGCTAAGGGTGAAGCGTGGGCAGCAGAACAGGAGAGACTTGTCCAAGGTCACCCAGGAGGAAAGCAGCCACCCTAAGGGCTGAGAAGGGCCTTCCAGCCACGGCACGAGGGTTAAGGTGCAGACTGCCCGACGTTCTCCACACCCCAGCATCGATTAAAACCTTTGCACTGCCCCTTCCTTTCGCAACGGCCCGGCACCCTCCTCCCCCAACCCCCCAGCTCCCCAGCCAGCTCTCCCAAACGCTCGCTACGAGCCCGGTTACGGGAGGCCGAAGGCACAGCGCTAATCCCAGCTGACCACGCGAGGCGGGGCTGGCGCGGGGCAGAGCTCAGCACATTCCTCCCTGACAGCCACCGGGGCGCGGACACCAGCTCCTCACACCCCGGGGCCGCCCCAAGCGCCCGAGCACGGCGCGCGGGGGGACAAACGGCTCCGCACCGAGCGTTACGGTGCCCGACAGGGCTGAGGGGTCCCCCGGCTACCCCACGGCCCCCCCCCGCCGCCCAGAAACCGGGGCGGGGCCGGGGACGCGGGGCCGGGGCAGGGCAGCAGGGCCGGGGGCAGCCGCTCGGCCCCAGGCCGAGCGGGGCGGAGCAGGGGGGGTCAGGGAGGGGCGGCCGCGGCCCTTACCGGCTGCCGGGCCCTCCCCGGCTCCCGGCCGTCCCCGCCGAGCTGAGCCCTCACGCCGGTGGCCGCCGGGAGCCCAACAGGCGCCGCCCCCGCCCCGCCGCCCGCAGGAGCGGCCCCGCCCGCCCCGCCGCGCCTGCGCGGCCCCGGCCCGGCCCCTTTACCGGAGCTTTTTTTCCTTTAAATAATATAGTTTCCTTTAAATACGTGCTTCCCTTACAGCGCCGAACTGAGTCGTGACAGGGTGGTGGTAGCAAAGCACGGCATGGGGCTCACAGGAAGCACTCCAAGCCCTCAGCCTCCTGTGATCACCTGCTCCTGGAGCCAAAGAGCAGGGACTCAGACACAGCAACAGGGGAACTGAATTTTCACCATAAATCAGTGCTGAAGGTATCGTCCCCTTCAGCAACAGAAGGGAAAAGCTTATGGAAAAGGAAGGGTGGCACTAAATAATCTAGGAGCTTGATCAAACGTAACTATGCATAGCTTTCGCAATCAAACTGCAGATAAAGCCGTAGGAGGCTGTGGTCTGCAGCCAGACAGGCGCGCTTTGTGGGTCAGGCTAACCCTAAACCTGGTGGCAGAGCTCAGGTCATGTAGCAGCCAACTGCGGCATCAGTGCTCTTGGACCTGTCACTTCACATGACATGACTGTGCTGTAGTTCAGTTCCAAGCAGCACTTGCAGTAAGCCACTTCATAACAGGCAACACCTCCTACACAAACAGGCTTAGCAAAGGGTGATTTTTGCATGAGGTAAGTAAACCTAGCAGCAGTCCTAGGACTGCTCTCAGAACTTAGCCCCACATAACAGCCTGCCTAGAAAAACGACAGGCATCATTTAATTTTATTGGTCATTGCTTAACCTTCTCAAATTGATAAAAGACAACTAGCACAACAGGTATTATTGATATATTTCACTGCAGTTAGTGGTCAAACGAACAACCATTAACGTATGTCACAGTGAACACTAAAGATGCCACGCCCTGCAGAGCTGATGCAGGAGAAACACTTCCAGCAGCTTTCAGATTTTCCAGCAGCTTTCAGATTTCATAGTGCGTCACCACCGGTGCCTCTTTACTGGGGTCTCCGCCTCTCTCCAGATACAGGTCATTGAAGGGATACTGCTTCGGCCCCTATAAAAACAGAAAAAGAGCAGCAAATATATGACATTCATATAAGCAACTTAAGGGGTAAGGAGAAAACGTCTCATCCAGTTCCCACCAATCTCCCCTGCTTCCTCCCTTACCTCCCCCAAAAAAGGCTTGTCAGTTACAACTTAAATTCTTATTTAAGTGCTTCAGTAGCAACATTCCAGACTTCCCTTGTACCCTAATATTCAGGTTTTGTTTTGTATAAATTCATGTCCTTTAACAGAAACATCAAACATTTGATCAACCAACAGCTCATCTCTGTATGTTCAGACTTATTTATCGAAAGTATTCCAAATGATGCAGATCATGATGTAACTTAAATGTAGGGCAAAAGAAGAGGAAAAAGCATCTCATGCACACGCACACACACAGAGGAGAATGCCCAGTCCAAAGGAAGGATCCTGTAAGAAAATTAAGGAATAGTTCCCCAAGAATGGGAACTGCTCACTGAGATGATCTGTGAGCTGAGCCAAGCCAGCTAACAGAATAACTCAGAATGAACATGGCCTCCCTGCTGCCAGCAGGTTTTCACACGCACACTCACTCAGCTTCAGCAAAAACACCCTTTTGGCCATCAGCAGTGACAAGCAAGAGCTACTGTTCCGCCCTTTACCCAAGGGTGTAACTCACCACAGGCCTGTATGATGGGTAGAACTCTCCGATGCCAAACATGATCAGCATGGTACCCAAAAAAACGAAGAAGTGTTTGCGCATAGTATGCCATGGAATTTGAGTGGGGGATGTATCAAAACGGTTCCGAATATACATGTCAAAGTCCCAGTGCATCTAAAGAACAAAGGAAAAAGACTACACGTTTACCAGCAGTACTCAAGCTGCTCTTACTTAGGAGAGAAGTATTTACAGCACTCTCATTCACAAAACTGCCTGAAGCTGTTTCATGTTTCACAGAGGCAATAAGTCACCTATAGTCACGGCAAGTTGTTGAGTACAGTAAAAGTCAAGACTCCAAATACCATGTTTATACCAGGCAAGCATGCTTAATTATAACATACCAGCAGCTGTTATTTATCTGCATAATCACTCCACCTTAGATTTGCTCCCCAGTGCTGTTGAGAAAGCATGGCAGAAATTGGCACCCTTGTTTATGGAAGATCAGTCACAAACCTCAGCAGAAGTAGCACTTATTTCAAACAAAGAAGCAACTACCTGCCATTTGGAAGCTGGCTCCTCAAAACAGGTAGAGCACCTGCTGCTGCTGCTTCACAACAAGAACAGGGGCAGTAGCAAGCTAATGCCCTTCTTGACTGAAACAGAAGGGCATTCAAACTTCTGCCTCAAAATATACATAGGGAAGTCCTAAGCACGTTCTGCCTAGTCTCCTATCACATTATGGAAAGCAGAGAACTCATTAATTTGCAGCTCAAGTACTGCCTCTAGATCCCCTACTTTTAAATTTTCATACACAGCCATTTTGCTGTCAACCCCCGAGAGGCAGACTGAACAGAATTCAGCTGCCTAAACAGAAGCATCTGCCAACACCTACAATAATGTGCCAGTATATTCCACTAGGCCCCCAGCCGCCAACTCCACATGGAAATTTCAGACCCCCTCAGGTATTGAAAAGGCACTGAAATCTGAGATTAAGCAACTGAATCCTGCCCTGAGCGTTACGGTGCCATCCCTAAAAAGCAATGAGATATTAAGGACAATGTTTGGGGCAGAAGGCCTTGTTTTCAAGCACTTCTTCAAACCTAAATTACAGCTATGAATTATAAGCAAGAGTCAGTTCTTACAAGTAAAGGTCTTATCCCACCTCAAGGGCACAAGTAAGTATACAAGCATTCCTGTACCAAGCAGCACAGAATCACTGCAAGGTCTTCCATGTAACTGCTTCTGCAGTCATTACAACATAGACTTTAAATTTTACTGAGGTACACACGATAGGGTGCTCTTGCATGCTTATACTATGACATATGACATACACGTGCTTACATAATTTCTAATTGTAATAAGAAGCATTCAAGTCAATTACCAGATTCAGTAATCACAGCTAGATTTCAGTCCTTCACAGAAAGACCATGTATTAACTGAAAGTTACTCCTGACAAGCAGCTTGAAGAACTTAGATTTTGCAAGTTAATGTACATGTTTTGTCTGCCCATTTCTCTTAAGGCTGTCTTGCACACTTTCTTCAGAGAAAGCCTCCTTATTTCTATTTTATCCCAAAAGAATCCTGGAGTAACAAAACAGCGATAGCTGCTTCCATTGGACTAGAAGGACCTCTACACAAATGAGGGCTTCTTAGCTAGATGAACCTGAACTAAGTTCTGATACCGAGACAGATCAGGCAAAGAAAATGGAGAAGCCTTTCCCATTGCTACAGAGAAAGTTTAATTTGTAAAGTTATTCTTATAAGTAATGAGATGTTAATGTTCCTCAGCACTTCCACAGCAATTGTTTAGCCTGATGACCACAGCCTAAATTTACTTTTAATTGACTGTCCCTGTGTTATGCAGAGGCAACACACCCCTGCACTCCGGGATGCAATTGGACAAAGAATTACAAAGAAAGCACTAAGTAGACATATGTGTTAGTATTTAGTAACAGCAGCATTAACGGCATGAAAACTGCTACTGGCATTCTCACCGGCTCTCCCCAGTTATGCCTGGTATCTGGCTGGTCCCACTGGTACCAGGGGTCTCTCTCATGAGCAGAGCGTTTAGGGAGCATGGGATAGTCACCATACCTGTGAGAAACAGGCGCACGGAAAACAAACAGCCAAGAGAACTGTATTAAGTTTTGATATATATTGTGTAAGACTTTATAAAATAGATGTATGAAAATGGAAGAACACTTTCTTGTTTCTATGGGCTCTGAACTATGCATATATGCTTTTCTTTAAAGAAGAATTGTGCAACTCACATGCAACTTGCACAATTATCACCGTGATAGAAGTTGTTATTATATCAAATGGCATATGTCAAAGCACGCTTGTCAGGCTATGGTACAGGGAAGAAAACGTAAACTTCACTGAAATACATAACCCTTCTTGTCTGGTATTTGGCATGTCTGAATATTCCCCAGAATTTAAACTTCTCCTGAAATATTTATTCCATAAATGGAATTTATAGAATTTATCCCTCTCATTACAACAGCATACAAAGTCTCTCAGACAGTATTATATTTACACAGGCCTCCCATTCATTGTATTTGCTTCTGTTTTGAGCATTTCTTTCCAAGCTGTAAGCTCACAGCACAGCATCCATCAGTACGCAACAGAGAAGACTCTGAGGCCTCGGCAGCCCCAGGGGCACAAAACCCCCCAAGCTCACCCTAAGCCGTCGTCGGGGTAGGGCTGGTAGTCCTCCACCCTCATGTTGTACTTCTTGGCAGCAGCTGCCCGCTCCTCCGGCGTCCGCGGGTAGGGCCCAGGCAGCAGCTCCGAGGACAGACCCGAGGCTGCGGGACAGCACCGAGGCGGGGTGGGTGCAAGCCAAGGGGGGGCCGCGCTGCCCTCCCAGCCCCACACCACCACCCCGCAGCCCTCAGGGACACCTCCCGCCTCACCACGGCTCCCCCCCCGAGCTCCCGCGTACCCGCCCGGGCTCCCAGCGGCGCTGCCACCCTCAGTGCCCGCAGGCGGGCGGCCGCCCGCTGCCAGAGGACACCGCCGATCCCGGCCGCCGCCATCATCCCTCCTCCCAGCGCGCAGGCGCCGCCGACGGCGGCCGGCGGGGGCCAGAAAGGCTCGGGGCGGAGGTAGCGCGGCGTGGGCTTGCAGATGCGAGCGGCGCCTCGTCGTGCATAACGCCACTGTGAGCGCGGGCAGGCCGTGCAGTTCGCTCCGCTATGTGAACCCGGCGTGGCTGGGCCCGTCCCCCCCGGTTATTCCCACGATGGGCAGCGTCCCTGTGACCACCTCCGCGAGGAGCCTCAGCGGATCGAAACCCATCGCGGCGCAGCCCTCGTTCGGGCCGCCGGTGCTGGGAGCAGCGCTAATCGCGGGCCCACTGACGGGACGAGGGCAGCGGCGCTCCCTCGGCTGCCCCCGCGCGGAGCCGGCCGCCGAGGCGGGGTCGAGCGCAGGCCCCGGGCTCCGTGAGCCGGGCCCGGCCCGGCCCTGCCCGTCTGGGGTCGCTGCCCGCCGCCGCCGCCGCTCCCTCCGCCCGTCTCCATGGTGCCCCTGCCCTCGCTTCCGGCGTTGCTAGGGGCGGGCGATTTCCGCTTCCGGCGGCCGTCCACTTCCGGGTTTCCCGGTGGGAGGCGGCGATGGCGGCGGCCTCCTCCTCGTCGTCGTCGTCGTCGGCGGGGTGCCGGGAGGGCCCGGCGGCGGGGCCCGGCTGGAGCGAGGCCCAGCTCCGCCGCTACTCCTTCGAGACGCGGCCCATCCCGCGGCTCAGCCACAGCGACCCCCGCGCCGAGGAGCTCATCGAGAACGAGGTGCGGCGGGGCCCGTCCCGTCCCGTCCCGTCCCGTCCCGTCCCGTCCCGTCCCGTCCCGTCCCGTCCCCCTCAGCTATAACGAGCGTTTCGCCGCCGCTTCGGCAGCGCTGGCTTGCGAGAGCTGCGGGCAAACGCGCGCTTCGCGTTCTTTTCTCGTTGGGTGGAAGTCACGGAAACGTTAGGTAGAACCGCGGGCTGCCGTCTGCGCTTTTTGAAACGAGAGCGGCCGCAGGTGTGGAGTTTGTATGGCGGTAGCTGCGCTTCTGGTGGCTCCGGAGGACAAACGCGGTCTGGTTTTGGTAAGGTTGGCAGGTTTTGGGGAGGCAAACCTGCGAGAAGGGAGGTTGTGAGTGTACAGCTTGGGAGCAGAGCAGCTGTTGTTATTTTTTACTTCTCGGTGTGTACACACGAGGAGGCAGGTGGCTACCTTTGTGTAAAAAAAGTGGTTCTTTTTTTAACATAGGAGCAATGAAAAGATTTCAGGTTTTGGGTGGCTGTGGGTTATCTGTGATTCTCTAGGAACAGAGATGAGCACTGTCTCTTTTTCCATCTTCAAAAACATCTTTTTGCCAACATTTACCACTTAGTAGCTGAAAGTGACCAGGCAGAATTTACAATGTCTCCTTGCTACGTGGCAGGACCAAGCAGCCCTAAAACAGTTCCCAGACGGTGTTTGTCTAACCTCGCGTGTCAGAGATTAGCCAAGTAGATAGCGGAACCTGTCCCATTGCTGCTAGGAGCCTGCTGCAGGAGCAGGCCACCACTCTTTTAAAACTTCCTATCGTATTTTGCATTTTTCTGTCTGGATAAAGGATCTCATCACACTAAATGCCTTTTCCAATTGCCCACATTCAAAGAGAATTTTTGGGGTTGCAATAACAAATACGATCGTTCGCGAGTTCAAAAGGTCTTTGAATTGATAAACATCCTGTTTTTCTCCAGGAGCCAGTGGTGCTGACAGATACTAATCTGGTTTATCCTGCTCTCAAATGGGACCTGGACTACCTCCAGGAAAACATTGGCAATGGGGACTTCTCAGTGTACAGTGCCAGCACACACAAGTTTTTGTACTATGATGAGAAGAAGATGGCCAACTTTAAGAATTTCAAACCCAAGTCGAGCAGGGAAGAGATGAAGTTTGCTGAGTTCGTGGACAGACTCCAGGAAATACAACAAAAAGGGAGTGCTGAGAGGTAAGCGATATGTGGAAGTTTCTCCATTTCTGCAGGTGTATGTACCAGGTATGTTTCTCTTCAGTGACTGTTGATAAAAACCTCTCAAACTTTTCGTTTGTATAAGCTTTTCCTGCATAGCTACTACAACTGTATTATCCAATTAAAGAAGGCCATGCACTTAAATAATCAAAACTGTTCAAATTGTATATTTACAGAGATTCTTCTCTGTCCGTGGCAGGGTTTAGATAGAGAAGGCTCTACACATCCCTTGGTTTTGGCAGACTATGCTATTGGTAGAGGAGCTTAGTTACAGATGGAAAGGCTTGATGGAAACATGCTGTGTTTCCTGAGCACTTTTTTGCCCTCACACGCTTGTGGTAGATGAGGTAACTCATTGCAGGGGACTGGAAGCGGTGACATTTATCTGGGGATCATTCGTGAGTGTTTTTGGTACTTGATAGTGGCCAGTCTGGTAAGGGCTTCTTCCTCTTGCACCGTGAGGTGTTGTTCTTGATCTAAAATTCTGATTTTTTTCCCCAGTGATTGTTCATGCAGAGTTGTGTTCTGTTCCATTTTGTACCAGAGAATCATTTGGCAAAGCTTGTGGATTTCTGGAAGCTCTTCCTTTCCACAGCTGTTTATGGTGCTGATAGAACAGAATCTCTAGAAGTTCTCACTCTCTGTTTTTAAAGTCTTTCTGAAGAGATGCTGAGATGCATCTTTATGTTCATTACAATGCTTAACATTTGATTGTTGCCTTCCTCTGGGGAAATACAGGCTATATCTGCAGCAAACCCTGAATGACACAGTTGGAAGGAAGATTGTGGTGGATTTCCTTGGCTTCAACTGGAACTGGATTAACAAACAGCAAGGGAAACGTGGCTGGGGTCAACTGACTTCTAACTTGCTTCTTATTGGCATGGAAGGTAAGTGGCTTCCTGTTACTAGAGAAGGGGAGAAAGTTTGTCTTTTAAAGTTAATTTTGCACTAGTTTCTGAATGTTCCTTCCAAGTAAGCAGTTTAAAGCTTTTGGCTGGAAGGGTACTGTTGCCACAATTCAATGCGCGTTGAAAAGAGAAGAAAAACCCCAAAGGAATAGCCTGCTTGCTGAGAATGCCTGGAGGTAATCTCCTGCTCCCGGAAAGGCTCTGTGTGATGCTCTCGGGGCTGGGTTTTTAGTGATAGCTAATCATACTTTGAAACCTGTTTTTTCGTTGGACAATTCAGATACAGTAGATTTTAAATGCCTGGAGTCGGAGTTTACAAATTGAGCAAAGTTAGCCTTCTGGGCCTTTCTTAGGAGTGACCAATTACCCCAACGAGATTTTCTCCACCGGAGGAAACATTGATTCTTCCATGAGGTATTTGTTCTAAATTGAGTTGGTGCACCATGCTAAAAAGGAATTCTCTGTCAATTCAGAACTGAATGGAGGGTGCTGGAGAACTTGAAGATGGATAAACCCTAATACAACTGGATAAAGTAGAGTTCCAAATCCATGTGGAGACTCATTCATAGGCAGGTGCCTGGGGAGATAGAGGTGCTACTGCACTTGACAAGGAGAGCATTCCAGTAGAAAGTAATCTCAACAACTGGGCCAGGAATGCACACAGTTTTGTGGAGTGGGCTGGCCTATAATCAATGTGGCCGTCACATCCGTATGTCCAGTTATAATTACCCTGCAATTCATGGCTGTTCAGTTCTGACTGCAGGTATTTTTTCCCCTCTGTGTTAAGTCATATTCAGCTTGCAGCAGTTTGTCTTTGCCACGTGCTTTTCTAGCTGAGAAGAGAGAACCTCATTTAAAAGTACTGCATCAACACTTCCATGTAGGTCATAATATGATCAACAAAAATCCTATTATCAGCAGGTTCTGCACAAAAAAAAACAACAAGGGATTGTTGTGAACCAGTGTGTACTAGTGATCTATTTAATGAAGTTATGGGGTTAGCTGTTATCTTAATTCTAAAATATATCTTAATTGAAAACACATGTAAAAAAAAAAAAGCCAAATGAGCAATATCTGAATTGGCAAACAGCCTGAAAACAATAGAGGGGTGTGAAATGACTCGCTGTATTTTAAGATTTGATTAAACTTAACATCTAGTGGTGATAGTCAAGCTTCATAATCAGTGCCTTAGGCTGAGCAGGGGCAGTTGTGTTACGAAGCCGCAATGACTGGATTTGTTTACTCCTCTTTTTTTTGCAAAACTACTAGGACGTTTTTCAAAATCAGGCTGTTAGACTCCTCTAGACTAATAATAATTTTATAAAGTCCATTCCACAGTTTATCAGCTAAACATTGTTTTATGAAAAAACTTCCCGTCAACATTTGCCATCTGCTGTTCATGGAGACAAGCTGGAAATCCTAGTCCTGCAGAGCACAAGTTGCTGAATATGGATTTAGAATGGCGATTGTTAAGTGGGGTAGCAACTGCTCAATAAAGGCTGACTGATGCCATGTTCAGTTTGTAACATTTCTGGGGTCATTTTCATTGCTTAGTTTTCTTGATATATGGAAGTATATTTACTGTCTTCACTCTACCAAGGAATATAACTTGCTTCAGTCTCTTATAACTGCATGAGTGCCTTGTTTTGATTATCCTCTGCCCTTTCTGTGTAGGGAATGTGACACCAGCTCATTATGACGAGCAGCAGAACTTCTTTGCTCAGATTAAGGGTTACAAGAGGTGTATCCTTTTCCCTCCTGATCAGTTTGAATGCCTCTACCCTTATCCTGTGCACCATCCATGTGACAGACAGAGCCAGGTGAGAGTAGCAGATTTGTTCTCGGCTTCATTGGGGGGAAAAAAGGGCATTTATGAAGATGCTAGGTGGGAAGAAGCTATGCTAGAATTAAAGCTGCATACCAGTTCTGAACTTTGGAAACACCAGAGTTCAGATCTGTTAACATTGAGAACAGATGGGAGAACTGGAGGAGTTTCTGTTTGTTTCAGTTCCTAACGTGCAAGCATTAGGATTATAAATGTCTCCTACTGATAAAAAAACAAAACAAAAACTGGCATGCAGCTGCTGCTTCCTCTGTTCTGGTTCATTGATCACTTGGTCAAAGATGGATTTGCTTGTAGACAAATTTCAGGACTCCTTTTGAGGTGGTGGCACTTTGAGGATACTGCAGGAGCTTGCTATGGAATTAAGAAAAATGGGGATGTAAAAACCATAAAGGAAAGATGAGGAGGATTTCATACTGAGACCTAATAAGGAGGGCTCTCACTGCAGGAAGTTTTTCCTGAGTTTCTTACTCTTTTCTTGTGTTAGGTGGACTTTGACAATCCCGACTACGAGAAGTTTCCAAACTTCCGGAGCGTGGTTGGCTATGAGACGGTGGTGGGTCCGGGGGATGTACTATACATACCTATGTACTGGTAAGAAGGATGGTGGGAACTGTGCTGTGACCAGCAAACAGGTTTAACAGAGGTTCTTCTCTTTAAACTCTTGGTATGGCTGTAAAGAAAATTTTGCCATTCCAACAAGTATGATGTTTTCCGTGATAACTTGGGCCAATCTGCTTCCTATCTTTAGGATGGGAGTGGTAATTCTGCCTGATGCTACATTGTTGTGTGTGTGTGTGCTCTACTGACATGCAAGAAAAGGGTCTGTATTTAAATAAGGAGAGTTCTCCAGAAGTTCTGTGGCCTTTGTGGTGGATGTGTAGGGTCAGGGTTGTCCAATGCAGTTTGAACACACAATGTTCATTAAATATTTGCCTATAAGCTGTAGCAATAGTTTCTCTTTTTTTTCCCCCCCTGCTGTGTCCGTGCAGGTGGCACCATATTGAGTCTCTCCTGAATGGCGGGATTACCATCACTGTGAACTTCTGGTACAAGGTGAGTGCAAGCACCTTCCTGTGCAGCTTGGGTAGATCTGTTCCAGTGTACTTTTTCAGATAGAGCTGTATTGGCACATGT
The DNA here is from genome assembly GCF_040182565.1 of Anser cygnoides. Classification (NCBI taxonomy): domain Eukaryota; kingdom Metazoa; phylum Chordata; class Aves; order Anseriformes; family Anatidae; genus Anser; species Anser cygnoides. Next base: position 20,179,151 of record NC_089879.1, read on the forward strand.
TGTCATTGCAATAACTTAATTGCTCCAAATCCCGTGCTTGAAAGTTGAAAGCTACTTTCTGTATTTCCTGTGGTATGCAAAGAGCTGGGTGTCTGGGAGAAGGTGGAATAACCTGTCAATTCAATAAGCATGCAATGAGTTGCTTTTGGTATTTCAGGGCGCCCCAACCCCAAAGAGAATTGAATATCCATTAAAGGCTCATCAGAAAGTGGCGATAATGAGGAACATTGAGAAGATGTTGGGAGAAGCCTTAGGAAATCCACAAGAGGTACAAAAGAGAACTAAATAATCGCTGCTGTTGAAATGGTTGTAGGTTAGTGCAAAGCTCAAGATACCTGCTTATTTGGCTCTGCAGGCATTGTCACAGCGTGGGTAGGAGAAAGCAGTGTTCCTCTTTTGCTGTGACTGGTTCTTCATGCTGTATTCAGAATGTCCTTTGGCTAGAAAAAAAGCAAACTCCTTAACTTGAAATTCTGAAAAACTACAGGCAGTGGAATAACTGTTTTCATATATGGGGGAAGGTGTATTTTTGCTTTGGGCGCTGCCAGAGAAGTGTTACTCTCAAACTGTCACAGGTCTCCTATGCAGCAACAATACCCAGTATTTGAGGAAAATTAAAACCATTTTACCTGTTGAATCCAAATCTGTTAAACTGGAAAACAGCTTCTCAGTAAAGTCATGTGCTTCCCCCTTAACACATCCCAGTCATCTCTGCGTTTTCTGCAATTTTAACCAACTGGTATTTCAGAAAAACAGCACGCTAAAGTACTAATACATGCTTTTGAAGATCTCATGTTATTCTGAAAGTGGAAATACTGGATGTGAATAGAAATGCTTTTGTGGTCTATTTCCCTTACCACTGTGCAGGAACTATTCTTTAGTTCAGTAGCATGAGGTCAGGCCTTTCCTCTGCAGTTATCTTACCACCATAGCATGCTGAAGTTCTTCCTCCAAGCGCTGCCTGAAGGAAGCCGAGAAATAGGAGTGGTCTTGGCTGGAAACAAAACCTTGCAAATCTGTTAGTACTAACCTTCATTGCAGGTGACCCCAAAGACCAGAGAGGATTCAGTGGGTAAGAATATTCCTTCTTTCACCTGCAAAAAGCAACCGATGCCTACTGCCTCCTTTTAATAGCATCTACTGAGAAATCATAAGTCTGTGCTGGGAAGTGAAAACATTTCAAACCAGTGCTACGCACGCGATGTTTGGTGGCAACTGAAGTTGAGTGTTGACTGAGAACTCTGGGTGCCCTAGTGTGTTATCTAGAAGATACCTAGAAACCGATTCAGTGTACCTTAGGATCAGTTTGCATACTGACATCCTCTGCCCTGGGCCATTCAGCTTGTAAGCTGTCTTGATGTGGGAGAAGCAGGCTGTGCAATTGCCACTTGTAACTGTTCTGGCTAACAGTGTGTTTTTGCTTTGAACAGGTCGGTCCCTTGTTGAATATGATGATTAAAGGACGGTATGACTAATGCCTGGCTGCCCCGGGTGACTGATGTTGGAGCTGCTTTGTTCACAAGCAATGGAAGATACTGAGCGCTAGTATTGCACGCAGCACTTAACAGACTGATGGGTTTCCTGGCCCATCCCTGTCCCTGCCCCACTACAACAAAGGGGGCTACTGGAACTGTAAAACCATTAGTACCCCATTCATCCTTCACTGTCATCTAACAGAACCTCCCAAGAACGAGTCTGCACTTATTGGAAGCTGGATTCATGCTCACTAACTTGTTTTTTTTCCCCTTCCTCTACCCTGTTTGCCACAACAAGGAGCACGGCTTCTGGCACTCGGGTGTGTTGCTTCAGGATTTTCAGGCATTTGAAGAAGAGCTTGGAGGGGAAATGAGATTGATCTTGTTTCCTCAGCCTCATGAGGTTTGGGCCTCCTGGCTGGGTTTATGTGTTGGTGCCTGCAGCGGATGTAAGATGGAAAGTGATAGGTTTCACAGTTCTCTGTTATTAGAGGACCTAGCCATGCTCAGCTCTGGCACCTTTTTCTATAGTGGAAACGAAAATGTGAGCTGGCCTGTGCGTGATGAGCAACTGGACAAATGATTTGATTTCTTCAACGCAAGACTTTCATGCTTGGGACTTTGCACAGGGCAGAGGGAGAGAAGTGAATTCATCTAGTATGTGAGCACCAGATCCTGTGCTCTCCAAATGTCTGTGTTGTAGGAGTCTAGCTAAATCTCCTTCATTCTGACAGCAGTTTTGGGGAGTGAAGGCTTCTCTCCTACTCTTGTGGAGCTGTAGTGTGGTTAAAAGGGGATGAAGCATTATGAAGGGAGATGCATAAATGCCAGGCCAAATTTCAAGTCTTGAATGATTAAGCCACATCTTTTTAAAAAAAAAAAAAATCTCTAGGGGCACAGAGAGAGACTGTCAAGACAATGTCAGACAGGTACAGAGCCTCCCTTCTCCCCACCAGGGGTGCTGGCTCCTCAGACTAACGTGGGAAGTGCCCTTTTTACTGAAACTGCAAGAACTCGAGTGTGTGTGGCTGCGCACTTGTGCGCATGTTTGTGTGATGTTGTATGACTTCTGTCCATCAGTTTAATCCATGACAGTGTGTGGTTCCCTTCCTTGTACAGTCACTTGAAAGAGGTCAGGGCTTTCTGTTTTAATGTGGTTAAGTTTATCTTGATCCTTCTTGTGTTCTGGGGCTTGATGTGGCAGGCTGGGAAGTGGCAAGACCAGGGCACAGGAACAAGAGGAGCTTATGGTTGAGTCCTTGGCAATCATCCTAAAAAATTATTTTGCTTTCTTCCACCTCTGCCACTAGAAGCCCTAGGCTCATATGGAGGCCGGTTTTTTATTCCCCATGGTCCACTGCACTGCTCTTCCTGGTTTGGGGCAGTGTAATGGACTTGAATATTTGATGCAGTTGTAATGGATCCCAAGAGCTAGAGGTGGGAGAAGCTGTTGTATTTTACTGCAGAGAATAGCAAACATTCTATTGAGACTTCCCATTATTTTCCTTTTTTTTCCTGACATGGTATTCTGATAAGTGTTGAGAAGATGGTGCTCAAGAAGTGCTCTGCCTTTGGCTTCAGGCTCCATCTTTTTCTGGGACAGCTCGTGTACCTCTTGCTGTGAGCTTCTCTCGCGCAAAGGTGAAGGACTTCTTGAACAGGAAGTCCTGGGGGATAGTTTTATGGCTGCTTACAGGTCAGAACAAATTAAGTGTAATTGGCAGCTACAGGGCCCTTGATTAAGAAATATGTCCATGTCACCGAGTAGTCTGACTGCCGTGTTATTTGTTGCAGACTATCCAGAGCTGTGGTTAGATCCAAACGAAGGTCACTCAGCTGGATGCTTATCAACGCTCAGCCTTTGGGCATGTGGGGAAGAAAGGCTGCTGACTGGCCAAAAGCAAGAGCTTCCCAGGAATCCTGGGTATACGTGCGGTCTCTGGCCTTGGTTGAAAGATGCTCAAATGAAATCCCGTCTCTGCTATTTATTCAGCACACAGTAGTCTCCAGTACTACTTGTTAGGCACCATCAACTCTTGAAGCTCAGGGTGGGAGTTCACATCCCATGTGGAGAGAGAATGGTACTTACAGAACTTTAGGATCCTTTTTATCTTTATTTGCCAAAGGTCTAACTTTTTAAGTGTCTGAACAGTTTTTGCTGCACTTGACTTTGTGAAAGCTCATTTACAATGCACTGATGGACTGACTCTCCCCTTCCGTTTTCACCTTGTGCTTTCAATGCCCCTTGCCATGGTATTGGGAAGCTGTGTGTGTTCTCTGCTAGGGGTGTGTGTGTGCAGGGGGTGGGGTGTGACAAACACACGGTACCTTCTGAAGTGTAGTTCTTAAATACAACCAATGTTGAACAACAGAACTGTGTGGCTTCCATTTTGTGAGTGGCTGTATAGGAGAGCAGTATAAGGAGGTGTGTGTATGGAGATACTTTTCAGCCTAACTTCACTTTTTGTTATTCGCTGTTGAAGGCTGCTGGTCTCCAAAGCTGCCTTCAAAACAGCAGTACCAACTGCATTACTGTGTCTTCATGATTTTTTTCCCCATACTACTCCCATCAGCCTGGAAGGAAAGCTGGGAATAAAATGATATCTTTGAACTTTGTAAATGACGAATGTTAGGTAAGGAACAAATTCTTCTCCCTGCTGACTTGAATGCTGTCACTATGCTCTGGTTGCTGATGAAACCAATGGAGCAAACTACATGGTCAGGTCTAATGAGTTCCATCAGTTGTTTCTCCTTTGGAATATCTCGTCCTTTGTTTGAGCCTTTATCTGATTCATGCTTTAGTCAAGGTGATTTTGGTGGGAGGTTTCCTGTTCGTGTAACTCTGCTCCCTGTTAGCAGCCTTGGGTGGTGGAGTCCTCTATACAAACCTAAGACACAGATCATGTTATGCTGGTGATAACTACATCAATTTTAGCATCTAACCGTCAGTGAAACATTGTTGGCAAAATCAGCCCAAATTTCTAATGTGTAGTAAAATGGGGAGAAGTTGAACAGAGGATAGGGATGTTGGGGGTGGTGGTGAGACAGAGACAGCTGTCTGACCCTGGGGTACCATGATTGGCAGTCTCCTCACATCCTCAAGGGATAGTTTGAATGTGGAGGGAGTAGGAAAGACAAGTGGTAAGACTTCTGTGGCCATGGGCACTCACCCTTCCCTGCCGTGCCTGCTGGGATCATCATCTCTTTGACACACAATTGCTTCTGTTATTCTGAGCTTAGTTGCCTGAATGTGTCTGATTTTGTAGTCTTTTTTTGTACGTGTCCCTCTTGAGTAACATACACGGCTAGTACCACAAAGCTCAGAAGTGTCTTGGGTTGTGGAGAGAAAGAGAGGAAACAGGTATGCGAACTGTGGCATTTAATGGGTCCAAGGTGAAGCCTTGTCAGGGTCAGAAATGAGAAGGAATAGGACCAGGTGCAGAAATAGTTGTGATGCTGGGGCAGTGTAACACGGGGGGGAGGGGTGAGACCTTCGGCTTTAAAGCAGCCCTTGAGGGAAATAAAGGCAGGCCTTGGGCAAAGCTACTGCTGCTTTTCTTTAGGGCAGTTCTTAGCAAGGAGCAAGCTGACCTTGAACACAGCCAGCTGCTACTCAGGTCTAAAGCCCTGGAATGGGGACAGCACACTCCAGCCTTGGCACTCCTTTCTGCCACATGTGCACGAGGGGTTTCCTCGCACTGTTTTATGGTCCTCATCTTCTCATCCTGTTTGGGAGACAGCACCTCTGCTGTCAGAGTCTCAGGAAGTTCTGAAGGCACTGACTTCCCTGGGTGATTTTCTGTATTGGTGCTGTGAAGGAGGAGTTCCTGTTCAAGGAAAGGAAAAGAGACGTTACTGTGACAAACACATGCAAAGTAAGTTCTAATTACTGCCTCGCAAAGTCAAATATTTGTTGCAAGCAGAGGACTAATTGTGGGGGGAGGGAGCGGAAGTAGAGGCTCGTGGAGTGTAAGTGGAACAGATGCCCGGACGCCTTGGGGAAACGCAGCTTTCCTCTACAAATCAGAGCTTTAAATTACAAGGCTTTTACCAAAGAGAACAGTTGTGAGAAGTCGTCTGCTCTCATTTGCGTAATGGCTTCTGTCACTGGTGATTAGACACAGGATGAAGGAAAAGAAATTTGACAATTAGGAATGAGCGATCATTAATCAGAATCTTTGTTAGAAGGAGGGAAGGGGGGGAGAATATCCCTCAAACAATGGAGGCAGCCACAAGAGCCACAGTGAAGTCCATGAGATGCATAACTGAGTGCTACCGTTGCTCCACAGAGCCCCCTCCGCCTAGATGTGGAGCAGCAGCAAGGGTCTCAGCTCTGATGAAAGGCTTGTGGAGGAAGGCAGCTGGGTAAAATCTTCCCCATGCTGCTCAGTAAGTGTCACCTGTATGCTTAGTAAGGGAGATGTTGTATCTTGGAGCCCTCTCCTTGCCCTATCAACACCTTGTGCTTCCTTCTCAGTGCCTGCCCGCACACTGCCAGCAGAAGGCACAGAATCAACTTGCTAAACTTTTCAGACTCCTTTCCCCCAACCTTACATGCAGCCTTACAGATTCTGGTGTAGAGCAGAGCTGGAATGGGCATTGACTGGCACATGGAAAGAGAAGGATGAGCAACATGAAAGCAGTTCCAGCTCTTCTGATAATGCCATTGCCCACAAGAGCAAGGAGGAACCTGATGGGCTGCGTGGCAGATAAATAAAAGAAGGTACTTGTGACCTCTCTTTGTCATTTGCTGGCTTAGCTCATCAGACAGCTATGCACAATAAAGTATATGTATTTGGTTTTTGCTTGTTTGTTACCTGTTTTTCCTACAGCTGTCATCCTTGAAGGTGTCCTGTGTGACTGCTACTGCAGGGAGGCACAAACAGAGGTACAGTGAACAGAATAGCACCTACCTCACACTGAGCAGATGCCTACCCCTCAGATGAAGGCTTATAGTCTTGTTCAAGCAAGGTGTGACTGAAGGGATAGATGAGGTGCAGTGCTTACGCTGAACAGATCTGTAGGGATATAGCATCTTCGTAAAACCCCATACTTTCCCTAGAACAGCACTTAGAGCACTACATACTGAGCATGTATTGGGGTCTCTCCTTACTGAACATAAAGCTATGCCTCTCTAGCAGCCACTAAGTATTTTAGTTTTGGTAGGCTAGACTTTACAAGCAGGATGTAATCAGTTTACCTAATGCTCGACTTGATCAGTAAGTCAGTGGCCAGCAAGGCGCAGAGGGATGTTCAACCCAAAAGCTAGTTTGCCTTCAGAATTATAGCCCTGACTGTTCCATCAACTCTGTCACAATAGCTTGCACCTGTTTGAAACTTTCAATCTATTGGGAAATATATGGAGAAAAGGGAAAAATGGGTAAGGTATTTGAGTTCTCCAAACAGAAATAGTTGTGCATTATATATATATATATATATATATATAATGCGATAAGTCTATCATTATCTCCACCTGTAGCTCCACAACCATTTCCTGGTTCCACCAAACACTGTCACACAGAGAAAATCACCTTAAATGTACACAACTTGTAGAACCATGGCAGTAACTTGCGCCTGGGTAGAGAAAACTAAGTGTCTTTATTGGGTGTGATTGCAAGGAAAAATCACCATTCATCAGCTGGAAAAAGCAGTAGCTAGTTGATTGCATACGTATGTGCACACAGTGTTTGCCCAGGCAAACAGCAGGGTGAAGGTTAAGCACAGGAAGGGTATTTAGGAGTGAGTGTCTGGCTGGCTAGCTAAAATCAAAGGACATGAGGATATCATGGTGTTATAGCAGATGTTAGGAGCTTTAGGCATATTGCAGTAGGGGTAGGGTTCATGTGAGCTGAAGTGGGTGTTATTGCAGTGGAAAGCTGCAGTTCTCATCCTCAGTTCTCTAAAAATTGACATGTTGTATATGTATTTCAAAGTCTTGTCATGTTAGATATTTTAGTGTGGTTTATAGGAAGAGGCACTGCATCTGATTAGATCAACAAATACAACTTGGGAGGGAGGATGACAGACCATTTGTGGGGCAAACAAGGTTGCTTGGTGTATCTTATCAAGACTGGAGCTTACTGGATTCATTGATTTCAGTGACAGCTTCTGTCTTTGCAAGGCTGGGTCATTCACTTGAGGCAGAGGTCTCCATCAGGGTGATTATTCTTTCTGTGACTGGAAATCAAAGCAGATATTTCCAAAGGGGAGAGCTGAATCTGTTTCACCCCATTCCTAGCTGACTCCAAGTTCAGACAAATGATAGCACTTGGATTTTCAGCCTCTTCTTTTCATCCTCACATTTTTTGCAGATGGTAAGGTAGCTTGTTGTGATGTGGGACTGCTGTCGGAATACCTCACAAACATGCCGTAAGCCCTGAGAACGCCCAGGCTTTGACATGACAAGGTATTGCCCTTGCTGTAAGAGGTGTCACTGAGCTGGGTGGCCAGAGCCTTCGGTGTGATTTTCATCTCAGAGTTTCAGCTGTGTTTTTTCCTGAACAGTCAGCATTGGCCATCTAATGCCTTGACAAGGAGGACCTTTGGGCTTGACTTTGTAACCCTTTGGAGAGCCAGGAAAGAGGGAATGCTATCCTGTGCTGAGGTAAGCTGTGTTATCAGATCTGCTGCACACCCTAAGCTGCTGAAGCCCCCCTGGCCTCATGTGGGGAGCTGTGTCAGGGCTCTAGCTGAGCTGAAAGCAGCTGGAGGAGTGAGGTCAAATTGTTGATTTGCATTGACAGACAGTCCTGGTGCCTGCAGGGAGGGCACGTGGGGTGGGTAGCAGCATCCAAGGGGCTGGATGCTGTGGGAGGGCTTAGTGCCAGGGGTTCTGGACTGATTGTCTCCAGATTGTTGAACATCCTCTTCAAAGACTCATGTCTTTGGCAGTCTCTCAGAAGTTACTCTTACCCATCTCTTTCACTGGGGTAAAATGCTTCTAGCAGCAAACAACTAGTGGTACTGGTGGGTGGTTAGGTCAAATGCCAGCCACTACTAGCTGTGGGGCTGGAGGGTGTAGGGTCAGTAAGGCCTTCCTTGGCATTTGAAGCAGCAAGCTCCTGTGAACTGTGGATGCTTGCGGAGCTGGGGAGTTGCAGAGCTGTGTCACTTGGTCTGTTGGGTCTGACACTGCTCTGGCAGAGCAGCCTTTAGGGGCTGTATTTGGGGTGGTGCAAGTCTGCAGGGTGAGCAGGGGTGGGAAACTGCAAGTGGAGTTTAGGGCTCTGAAGGACCAATTTTTTTGCCACCAAGCCACTCCAAGCACAGCCCTTGCTTCTACCTCTTCCCTGGCACAGAGGCAATCCTGTGTCTCCTGCTTTTGCTGTTTGTTTATAGCTCTCCCCATCCCATCTGTCTTTCTCTCCTCCTTCCTCCCCTTCCTTCTCCCTCCCTCTCCCTCCTCCCCCTCATTCCCTGTAAGCGATTAATCATTTTGACAGGCTCAGCGATGGCCTTTATTTCCTTGAGGCAGCCAAGAAATGTCTGTGAGCACCTTCCCTGACACCCCTCATGTTCTCTCGCCAATCAGATCAGCCACTTCTCCTGGAGTGACACCTCCAGAAATGTGGGGAGGAGGCCGGGGAGGGAGGAAATTCCAGCAGATCCAGCTGGGAAAGCGGGCAGTGGGGCAGGATCCAGTTGGGGTGCCATGTGGGCTCCCGTTAGCTGTGATGGATATGTCATTTCACTATAGCTTGAATGTGTCATGCTTCCCTCCCTCCCTCTCCCCAGGCTTCCCTTCAAATCTTGGTTTCATTGCAAAGGCAGTTGGGAAGAAATCAGGCTGCTCGGAAAAATATCACCCTCCAACAGAGAGGCTGGAGGGAAAAGCTGTTGGAGAAGAAAGATTAGTAGGCTGGGATTATCAAGGGAAAACAAATGGGAATGATTTTGTAGAGGGCCTTCCCGGGGAACTTGCCTCTGTCTGGTGCAGGAAGTAGCACCTGTATCTCTGCCTTGGTTCACCTGCACCCGTGTGTTGTCATGAGGGGAAGGTCTTGGGCCACCCTACATGCTATTGCAAATGCTCTGCCACCTACCTAGAATGAAGAAGGGGTGGATCAGGCTCCCTAACAGATTTTTTAATATACTATAATCAAGCTTTACAGCATCCTCCATCCCCTCAGCATGGAACCAAGGAATGCCATACTTCTAGAGTTATTTTTTCTCCTCTTAGCATGAAAGTAAATACCCTCCACAGCAGGAAGGAGCAGCCCACAAATGACCACTCTGCCTAGGACTTCTGGGGAAGTCTAAAGACCCTTTGTGCAATGCAAAGCATTGAAATGAGCTTTTACAGAAGCACAGGAGGTAGTGAAGGAGAAAAACTAGTAGTCAGATGAAATGTGATGTAAAGATCTTGCACAAGGGGGTCATGTATCATAAGGCAGGAGACTAGATATAGTGACCTAAGGGATCCTCTCTAGTCTCATGTTCCTGTTAGACAAGTAATAAGGCCTGAGCTGAGCCCAGAAGACTGTGAACAGACTCCTGGTGGATGAAAGGTCCTAGACTAAGACTGTCCCAACTTTTCAAGAAGGGTAACCAACTCTTCAAGAAGAGTAAAGAGCAGGACAGATGGAAGGAGGTGTCTGTGCTTGGAAGCCGCCACCTTTTGCTCAAAACCACCCCTAGCTCAATGTAGCTATGCCTCTGGGAGGAGTAGTCAGGCAAATGATAGCTCCCCAGAGTCAAATGGAAGCTTCACCCTCTTATGAAGCATTGATACCCACTATTCACCATGTGAGCTTGGGTCTTTGTCGTACACGATAGGCATAAGTCAGCAGGGCCCACTAGTATCAGGCTGGATAGGTTTAGAGAAGTTGCTGAGGGAAAACCACAACCTCACTCCAACACCTCCCTGTTATTTGGTTCCTCCTTATAAAAAGCTTGCCCTTGAGGTACAGGCCTAAGAGCTGATACAGCCCAAGTCCAAAAGGAGTGCAGTGAACTCACCTGGAATAAAATGTCTTTGCTCCTTGCAGGCTGACTGCATCAGATCTCTAGAAGGTAAGAAGAGTGGAGCAGAAGAGGAGTTAATAGGCACTTTCCAGCAGACGAAAAGGCAGTGAGCACTCCATGTGACAGACATGCTGCCCCATGTCTTGGGAGTGACCTCTGCCAAAGTCACTGCTGAGTTTCTCCAAACCAGCATTCTTAAGGAAATATTGATTTTGTGCTGGTCATGCTAAGCAGTGTTGTTGAGCAAAAGGCTATAAATGCTTAGCAGAGCAGTGGTGGCCAGGCCAGTTGATCTGGCTTTCTTTCCACTGGCTTGTGCTCGTGTATCCGTAGTGAGGAACGCTGGCTTTGTGATCCCAGGCTAGTTACTACTAATGGCTTCAGTGCCTCTTCTCTAGTGCAGGGTATTTGTGTGCTCCCTTGTGAGCAGTCAGGGGTGGGAGTTGTTTTGTAGTAGGGCTTTATTTTTCCAGCAGAAAATAGCCAGGACTGTTTATATCCATTAATAGGAAGTAATGTTTCTTTACTGAATGTAGCGTAAGAAGGACACATGGTGAACGTCTTAAACAGTTTATCTCAGTTGGAGTTATCTCAGTTGGAGTTTTCAGAGAGAATGCAGGAGATCAGCAGAAATGAAGTCTAACCAATGTAGCTAATGCTGGTTATTCTAGAAAGACTGTTTTAAATCACGAACAGCCCAGATAGTATCTGGGTCTTTCAGGGTTCCTGCCTGTTGCGTGCACTCAAGATTTTGAATCACATTGCACTGCAGTGACAAAACGTGTGTCTTTGCCCTCTCATGCCACCAACAGCAAAATACAATACTGTGTCTCTTGGCAGAGTTTACCAGTAGGGCAGGCTCAGGTGGATGATACTCGGTAGAGAGCTTTTAATCATCACATGCCAGATTCTTGTCAGTTCTCCCAGTGAGTGTCCATACCATGCACCAGAGAGAATGGGATGAGGTAGGGTGAAGGCAGAGCTGTTTGCAGACCTAAAGCAGCATTGCCACATCAGCACGATGCTGAGGGCTGGCTCAGTACCGTAGAGGGCTGAGACAGTTCAATAAATGAGCTTGTATGGGGATATCAGTGCTGCTGTGTAGATGAATCCGTTGCTTGTTCTCTCTTGGAAGGCTGCGGCCTGGCACTGCCATGGCCCTAAGCCAACTGGAGTGAATTGTACCCTGTCCTCAGGCAGGGGCTGACCTTCCTGCCAGGGTGCTGTGTGCTGCAATGGGGTGGCAAAGTGACCTTCCAGCTGCAGATGGGAAGGTGTTGCAGTTGGGAGCCGCGATCCACACTGTGGACAAGCTGGACAGTGCCCAGGTAGCTGGAGGCTGAAGGAGAAATTGCCCCTGCCTTCAGGGGTGCAGTATCCAACTTCAGAACATGTCCGTGCTGCAGGGAGGGGAGAATGATCAAAATCCCTTCGCATGCTGCACTGTTGCCATCTCTATGAATTTCTGCAGGTTCACATGCTAAATATCCTTATAGTGGCCTGGGTCATCCCATGTCTCCTGGAAAATCTGAGATATCCTCAGTTATTGGCAACCATCTCCACGTTGTGCAGCTGTTCCAGACATCTGAGCAGTACCCGATGCTTGATGGGAAAGCTGGAGCATGAGGCTAACTTGGCGTGCTCCTTTTAGGTGGCAGAGGTGCTTGTGCCCTTGGGGTCTTTGCAACTGGATGTTGGGTCAGCTGCACCTAGGAATCTAAAATTTTGAGGTGCCCCGGCCAGTGTGGAGACGTTCATGTTTGGGCTCTGTCTATCTGGGCTGCTCTGAATGTTATGGATGTGTTGCTGCTGTCTTTGCGGAGTGGATGAAAGTGTTTGTGGTAAAATGTAATCAAGTGGAAAATTGCAGTGCATATAAACACATATGGCACTCAATGACTGGGCATTAGGCACAGTGACTGCAGGCAAAAAAAATTATCTGTAAACGTTTCGCAGCAAGTTTCGAAATCTTAAAGAACAATAAGATATTAGCAATTTAATGGGGTGATTCAGCGAGGCAGCGATCCTTGGGTTGGGAGAACGAGGATGCATGCAGCTGCAGTGACGGGAGCGGCTGGGATTACTCAGCCAAGCTCAACAAGCCCTGTCTGTCAGCACAAGACAGCTGCCAAAGGTTTCCTTCACATGGCAAGGTGGCTGTGCTTGGAGAGAAGAGAGCCAGGAGGTGGCCTGTGAACCTTACCAGTGCCACCTTCCAGCCTCCTCCAAGAGCCTGCTGTTTACAGCAGCGTTTGGAAGAGGCTGTGTGCGGTCAATGAGGCAGAACTGATGGGCGAGGTGGATCAGGCCTGGCTCAGGTTGGGAGCTGCAGAGTCACTGCAGGTTAACGGCTGGCTTGGCCTCCCAGAAAGGGAGCACCAGGTCCCGTTCACTTTCTGTGCTTCCAGGCTCCGTCTGTTGTGCTGCCTGGGGTACCACATTCTCAGCCACTGCAGAGCCTGCAGCAGTTCATATCCTTCCTGGGAGCAAGCATTTTTCATCCTGCCAAGGAGCCGTGTCATCTACTGGAACTGAACTTGGGTCTTTCACACACAACACCGTGGGATCCATCCTGGATCTGGTGGCCAGACTTGCTCGGCAGTTAATGAGGGAACAGCTTTGGAAGGAGGGAGGCTGCCAAAAATGGAAATCCCAAGGGTATTAGCAGCCTGGTCCAGCAAGGCCTGGTTGATTCCAGCCCTGTCTGGTGTGAAGCCTTCCTGGACTAACCTAAATGAAATAGAACACTCTGGATAGAATTGGTGAGAATAGTGATGGGAGAAGCTTTTAATGAATTGCTGTTAAATGATGTTTATTTTCATTATATCTTTTTAGCCATTTAAGAAATTCCTGCTTTTAATCTTATCTGTTTAAACATGGTATAGTAGAAAGAAAGATTATATTTATTGCCTTGTGTTGCTTGCTGATTTGGGCACTCATAGTGTTTACTTCTATAAGGATGCTTGCTCTTCTTGCTCTTCTTCTACTATGGAGAAATTGTTGTCCTACTAGCAAATCAAGCTGAGGCATTCCTACCTCTAATGAGTACAGATGCATTTTCCTACAGAATTTCTCTCTTACTTTAACCTTCAAACAAAGGCAACCCTCAAAGGACACCCCCCCTAAAAAAAAATAAATATTCTTCTGTGGTGTCAACTTAAAATTTGAAGTTCTTCTCAAGACTTGTCCCTTTCAAAGGGCTCTGCATTTGCTTGAACTACCTTCCTCCTTACTTCATTCTCTACTTTACTTTCTGTGATCTGTATTTTTTTTTACCTTTTTTTCATCTTTTCTTTTAATATTACTGTGCTACTGCAGCAGTAAATCCAGGTGGTTTGAGTCTCGCTCCCTTACATTAAAAAAGGGGGGTGAATGAGGCTCCTTGCTTGCTCGATCCCACCTGCCCTTTTCTCTGTCCGTTGTCCAACTCCTCTTGTGAGCCTACATAAAAACTCACACTCGGGACCTTCTTCAGACTTTCCACTGTGATCTACATTTGCTCCAAGTGTCACGGATTTTGAATTCTTTAGAGGTGAGTGACTTCACTCACCCTGCCCTTGAGCTGGAGTTGGCTCACTGTTTGGCAGGAAGCCTCCATGTCAAGGGAGCCGAGCTGTGGTTTGGTTTTGAAGGGATTCAAGTGGAAGTAAACGTGTGAGGGCTGGATTTTCTTGGAGGTGTGTTTGTGTGAGGCATGCGTCGGCCTAGATAAAGGTCTGGCGTAACTGGGGTCCTAGCATAATTCTGTGTGAGCTCTCAGTTATGGCATGAGTGGATGGACAGGAAGGGCCTCTGAAGGATGACACGTGTGTTTTCCTTCTGGCTTATCACCGGGTTAGGAATAGAAACATACTCCTCTTGCTTACAGTAGCAGGTGGATTGACCCTAAGGCAAACTGGAAATGGTGGGGCTGATGAAGCACACATGCAGGCTGTTCCTGCAACAGATTATGAAGCCACCTGAGTCCCTGTCCCACTGTCCCCACCCACATGGAGGCTATGATACTGGAGGCAGGTCTGCCTGTCACACCTGAAAGAGCTGTACAGCTCAAGCACAGCCAGGGAGAGATTTTAAGTCAAGAAGCAGCTGTTCAGTCACTCAGTGTAAGCTCGTGGGTAACTAGGGGAATTCTCCTGGTTTCTTTTGTCTAAACCCTCCTTCCCAAAGGGCCTCCTGTCACGGTTTGAAGGCACTGGGACAGAAAATCCACCGCTGTTCTGAAGAATTTGCTCCAGAGGTGAAAGGCCCCCATTGCTTCATGTAAAGCTCATCACGGGATCTCATTTTTGCCTGGTCTGCTTTTACTGTTTCTGCAGGTTCTTCTCTTTCTCTGTCAGTATCAAGAACCTGTTTGGAAATGGGCATGCTCCCCTGCCCCCCAGCAATCAAGCTGATTGAACTCTGGGTTCACTTGGCCTGCAGCTGCCCCTGCTGAAGAAGAACCAGACCTTACTGGTCAGCATGGCCCAGTGTGAGGATGTGCTATCAGGCTGGAGCCGCTGGTGACGACCCACCTTTCCCAAAGTGCCTCTCCGTTTCTGTGACAGTCCCTCTGCTCCTCAGGAGCAGCTGTGATGAGATGTTCCCCGTGGTGTGGCTGGCCAAAGACTTGCTGTCACCTCTGGCAGCTGCTGTACAGCTGTCAGACCCTCAGTCCTTCTGGAGCAGAGCTGCTGATGCTGGAATTGCCGTGTGCACCCATGAGGCTGGACTGTTGTCACTGGTTTATTACATGCTGCCCTTCTTTTAGAAGAGCACCTTGCTGCCACCTCACAGTGGCCTTGCACACTGGGCACAATGAGCCAGGCAGTTTTGAGGCACTGGGGCAAATGCATCCATGAGGTGGATGATGCTGGATGTATTCACAAGTACCTACGCACACTGGGGCAGCAAAAGAGCAGGGGTGGGTGAGAAAATTCACATGGTAATCCCTGGCCTCAGGTTATGGTCCTGTGTGAGGGTTACAATTAAAGGTGGTGGCTGTGGAATTTTATTTTTAATGCATTTTAAAACCAATTTAAAATGCTTAAAGACATCCTGGTAGTTGGGCTAAAATTCAGGGCTTGGGTAAGCAAAGGGGGAGCTGTCCTGTGGGCCCAGGAGAGGAGAGCTCAGACCAAAGAGAGTGAATTTTGAAGTGTCGGGGCTGTGGTGTGTGGTTTGGGGACACCACAGTTGACAAAGGCGGAGGTGCCGAAGTCGAGGAGGAGAGCAATGAAAAAACTCTCCGAAGAGGAACGCAGGGACAGAAGCATCGTCCTTTATAAGAAAGCAACCGAGAAAAGGGGGTGCATGGGGGGTCCCGGCGGGGAGGGGGCTGGCAGGGGCCGGTCCCGTCCCGCAGCCGCCTGTGCTGCTTCTCTCCGGCCACGGCGTGGAGCCCGCGGTCCGTGCCCAGCTCCGCGGGGCGCCCACGGGGGGCAGCGGGCAGGGCTGCCGCGGGGACTGGCGCTCCCGGCGCCCCCGCATCCCGCTCCCTTGGCACAGAGTCTTGATGTGCCAAGGGCGCTGGGCATGAACTCCAACGCGGTTTCAGCCTCAGCTTGAGAGCCCAGGTTGTGTTTGCATCTCCTGGCACACGCGCGTGTGCTGGGGACGTACAATAAAACCTACACCTGCACGCTGGCGTTGCAAGATGGATGCTCTGGGGCTAGGTGCTGTTCTATTGCAAGCATACACTGTACATCATATTTTCAGGGGCCACATATATTGGCCTATACCCACATAATCCTGTTGAAGTAATTGTGTGCTCTGTTCATGCATCAGGCATCCAGCAGCAGCCCATAGACACATCAGGCTCAGCTGTGGTGGCCGTCTGTCCAGAGGAAAGGAGGAAAGGACAGAGGGATGGCCTGTGATGCACCTTGCAAAGCACTTTCTGGCGTAGGCGGCTTGTTCTTGACCCTTTTCCCAGCACCACACTGCAATGCGTGCGCTGGGCCCAAGAGGGCAGCAACACACTGCGGGAGGAGCGGGCTCTGCTGAGGTGGCCACAGGCTGGTGACAAAAGGGACCCCAAGCAGGGCTCTTCCCAGGCAGAGGTGTTGTGCAGAGCTGCTGCCTGGGAGGCCCAGAAGATACTGCGGGAGGGGTCGGGCACACCGGTCACCTCGGGGAGGCCCTGTCCCCAGCCCCTGATGCCCAGGGGACAGAGCTGGCAAACCAGCCTCATCCTGGGGAGTCCTTGCCAGCCCTGCATTGGAGTATTTCTGGGTCTGCCTTCTGCTTGGTCATCAGCCCCCTCACAGAGCAGGTCTGACTGGGAAAACACAGTGGGGGGGGATCTCTTTTTGGCATTTTTCTCTGCATTTGCATGCCAGGCCTCGGCACCTGGTTCTCACAACCCTCATCAAAGCACCACCTATGTTCCTCGTGGCTCAGAGGACTGAATGCACTTTTCAGTGCACTCAAGACAGAAAACACCCTGCCTCCAGCCAGGTGGTGCCAGCTATGGCTGAGCTTGCTCCTCCATGCTCTCTCAGCAGCGGTGAAGCCCCCTGGGAGGCGAGGAGATGTTGAACTCCTTGGTGGAGCACACAGTTCTGGTTCTCTAGGGTCCCTGTGGCTTGAAGAAGCCAGAGATGAAGGTGAGCTCTGACCTGGACTGCAAATGCAAACCACAGTAAAACAACGCAATGTTGCGAAGAGCTCATTCTATCTTCCCTGCTAGCTGTGCACCCACCACCACAACCAGAACATGAGCTTGGGTCCAGTGGGTCCTCCCAGCACCCATGGGGGTGAGCAGTAGAGGGTAGGGATGGCGCTTGCCCTTCCTTCATGGGGGAGATGTGGAGGGAAGGTGCCATGGCACAGGCTATGCTGAGGAGGAGGAGGAAGAAGAGGAAGAGGAGGCCTTTGCCTCCACAAAGCAGGGTACAGTGGCCCGAGTGAGTGACATGGCAACCCTGAAACTGCAGCCAGCCACTGCCATCACAGACCTCTGCTCTCCAGGGCTGTGCTTGCAGCCCCCTCCCTCTCCCTACTTTCCAATCCTCTCGTACCATTTTCTTGGCAAGGGTGCTGGCTTTCAGCCCCTGCACCTCATGTGCCCTATTGATAGCTGGTAATTTATGTAAATCTCCTAATATATGGATTCTGGGATCAGGACGGAGGGTTTGTGTGTGAGATGAGATTAATATGTTTGCAGATTCTCTCTGCAAAGAGAGGGAGAGAGGCAGGCAGGGCTGGGACACTCGCCCTAGGTCTTTATTAGCACCTCTGTGCACCAGCCGTGCCCACAGCCGGTGGAGCAGGGGCTCACCCAGCTTCGCCACCCTGCTTGCCCACAGCCAGCCATGCTGGCCACCCCAGGGAGAGCATGTCCCTGGGAGGCCACAAATGCCTGGCAGTGGTTTCTGTCTCTGCCTGCTTCTCCCAAGCTTCAGCATCTCCAGAAGGTGGCTGGGCTGAGCTGTGATGGAGACTTCTGCCACCGCAGGAGCGTGTTGCCCCGCGGAAGTGCTGGAAAACTGCAACTCGGCTTTATGCTCCCCATGATAGTTCAGGACAGCTGAGGATGCTTGTAGCCATGGGCCTCATGGTGCAGAGGACTCCAAGTCAGACAGCGTGATGTGAGGAGCAGGGGGAAGGTGGTGGGCCCAGCTCCTGCCGCAGTGCCCACCCGCCAGGCTGGCGCGATGCGATGAAGGCCGGCTGGGCTGAAGCTGAGGGCTTGCAGGGAGACACCACGTGCTGCTGCCCTGACCCTCCTGGGGACGGCAGGCCCTGGGGCTGGAGGTGCCCTGTTGCGCTGATTGAGCCCCCCCTGTCTGCATCCAGCCCCGGCCCAGGCCCATCGTGGGGCTGCCGGCCTGACCCGTGCCCACTGTTAGCCCCAGGGCCTGCACTAGGCCAGCTGGGCTCTGTGCTGCAGACGGGAAGGGAGTGGGAGCCCCCTCTGATTCAGATGTTCCCAAGGAGTTCATATTCCACACCTGACATTTAGAAACCAGGAATCCTGCTGATTGATAGGATTTGATACGGTGGAGTATATTTCACACTGTGTCATTTATCCTGGTGCTGCCTCATGCGAAATATCAGCTGTCCGGGAGCTTTTCTGATCGCTCTTTGAAGCACTGGTTCCTGATAAACTCAGGAGAAGGATGCCCTTTCCCCCCACATTAAGGGCCAGGGGTGGCAGCAACTTTTATCCCTGTGACAGGACCAGGCAGCTCAGCCCCACGCACCCCGGGGTCACAGTGGGATCCTGCTGCCCTCCTTTCCCCTGGGGCACCCTTTTCCCCCTTGGGAACCACACAAACACCCTTTCTCCCAGCCCACTTCCCTTCAGCAGCACCCCTTCTTGTGCTCCCTCTCCCTGTCTGTCTCTGGATTTGCTCCCAATGCTCTTTTTAGCCTTTGGAGGAATATTTTTAACTCTCCTGAGGTTGCTGCTGTTGACAATGGAAATCTATTGTGTTTTATGTGCCTGGAAAATGAATTTCCATGTCAGAAGAGGAGAGCAATTATCACAAGCAAGAGAGATCAAATTGGGTCTTTAAAAAGAAAATAAAGTTCAGATCTTATCTGATTAATGAGATTTCTTCCAAACCTTAACAAATCTTAATTACAGTGACTCTGCTGGAAGGGATGAGGTAAAGCTAGGATTGGGGGCTATCTAAACAGAACCGCTCTCTTCCGAGCTAGAGTACATCCCTGCATGAAAGCAGCAGGGACGGCCATTGAGTGTGGAAAGCTGCTCAGCTGGAAACCAGCGAGGCAGGATTCTCCATGGAGCCTGAGCAGCTCCTTCCCCGCAGGCCGGCGGCGCTGGGGGACAGCCCCACCACCTCGACCGCGCCGTCCCGCCACCTGGCAGCCTTGTCGCTTCACATCCATCGTGGCCGCTGTGCATTTCCCTCCCACCCCCTTTTATTTTTTTCCCTTAATAAGAGTGATTGTTCAGTTGTTGGAGATTTTTATTCTCACTTTCCTGATTTTTTTAAGTAAGCTCCCTGTTTAAAATAGGCAGAGGATAAAAGTTGTTTATATGGTTTAAGCTCACAAAACACTTCCAGATGATTTATTGGACTGCTTGCAACACGGGCCAGAGTTTGTCACCCTGCTACCTCTCTGTTGTGTACAATAACTTGTGTGAGTAAAGCTGCACTTCCAGAAGGAACACGTCTCGATCCAGAGATGTTGAGAAAGGGAGACTCTGGCACTTCCCATAATAGCCAGCTTGAATGGTTCATCGCCCCGACTTCCTCGTACAAATAAAACAAAATAAGAATAGTCTCCTACTTCATTTTTAATTGGTACTTGTCTGGCTTCAGCATTTATCCATCGGTTCTTGTTATGGCTTTCTCTGGCAGATTAAGGAGTTTTTTAGTACCAGATATTTCTTCCCTAGGAAGAAAAGTATATGCAGGAAGCAAGTCACCTCTTGATCTTTTTAATAAACTAAGCAAAAGACTCCCTTCAAATCTTCAGTGTAATATGTTTTTCCCTCAGTTTTGGTTAATGTTAAGGGCTCTTCAATCCTGCCACTGGAAAACAAGCTTAGAAGAAAAGAGCAGGAAACAGAAACAAGTCAAAACCCCTGGAAAATCAGACAGCCACACACTCCCTCCCCTTTGTCTGTATGAATACATTGTCTCCCTTCCCATTGTCTTCGTAACAAATTTGGGAAAACATCCCTGGTGTAAAAGATATTTTCCAAATCTTTGTATCATTTCAGATTAATTATTAACAGCTACTAGCAGAGACGGAACCGGCTGTCAGCATTTGAGCGAGGGGTAAAAATGACAACCGATGCATGTATTTAGCCACACGCACATTTGCAGGGTATTGGTGAGAATGAAAGGAAGCGTTGCAGAGTGCCCGAGCATCCTTGCGTGCTCGCCCGCTGCTCTGCTGCGCTGCTCCGGCACAGACGCCCAGCTAGGGTGGAAAGCAAGCGAGTCCTAATGGGAGCTCCTTGTCCAGCTGGCTCTGGAAATGGGGCAGTCTGAGGGGCTGAAACCATCCGAGAGAAGCTCTCACAGGAAGATCGGAAGAGGAGGAAAATAAAACAGGTACCTGCGCTGCACGTGCGTCCTCTAAAAACTTTCTGCGGCTGGACTCCTAGGATTTGTACCTGGTGCTTCCAGTTTAAACTGCTGTTCACAAATTTTGGTTGTGTCCCTGATTTATTCAGCAAGATTTTTACCCTCCCTTCTCAACCCTGTGAAGTTTCAAAATGTGTAAATAATTTAAATTATTTTTGCCTCATTTCCACTGTCTGATATGATTCTCATCTGCCTGTCTTGTTTGCCTGATTTATGAAGGTTTGTTTTTTAGGAATTGCCTCAGTTTTTACTAAGGGAGAATTTTTTTTTTATCGTGATAAATTTTGTTATTTTATTGCCAGCTTTGTCTTCAAGGCCATGACTTGGTGGAGCCCTTCTGCAGTTATTCAACTTTAGGCATGCGCTTAAATCTTCTTGGAAGAAACGGTCTTGGGCTCAGAATTAAAATTTAATATTTTCCTGAATTGAGAGTCGAATCTTTAGAAAATATCCCAACTTGCCCTGTTTCTAATTGTGATTATAATTGCAAACTTTAATTTCTTTTAGGATGCTGGGAGAGGAACACTCACAAATACATTTATAGAGAACTGTGGCTTTCATTCCATTTCTTTACACTTTGCAATGAATGCTGCTTTTTGCATTACAAAAACAACATATCTTTCCTAGTATTTTCAACTTTAACACTTAATAATCAAAGAGCAAGCCCTCAAACCAGCAAGATTATAAAAATAACATAGTTAGGATTCTTGTACTGGCTTTCTGTTTTAAGGGGCTGCATATGTGGCATTTTCAAGCCATTCTCTGCTTTGTCCAAGGTTAGAAAGTTACTTTTTAATTGAAAGCTGCATTCCTGGTCCTAACAAGTGACTTTTTTCTTCCTGAGCCTCTTTCTCCCCAAAGTCTGTGTACTGTTTTAGCAGGAAGGACACTGCATCTGCCTGTGATACTGCTGTCCCAAGCAATGCCACTGGGTTAGGAGCCGGCAACCAGGCACCGGGAGCCACCAAGCAGTGGGAATCTACAAACAGAGCCTGGCTTGGCCATGCTGGCTCTTCAAAATCATGGGCTTGATCCCCATTCACCTCTCACAGTTGCAAAACTGGCTTAAAAATCACCATGTTAAAAAAAAAAAGGAATTAGCAAGTGGCTTCTTTTCTGATGCCATTGTGCTGTGGAACAGCAGGCCAGCTTTCAAGCTTTTTGCCGCATCTACAACAAATAGTTATTTCTTAAGAAAAAGGATTAAAAAAGTCTGCTCAGAGCTTTGCATATAATCCTGTGACTCCAGGACCCAAGGCTTTGAGTAATATCAAAATCGAAATAAATTCTCCCTGTGAGAATCATAAGAATCTGCCAAATTAGTTCACAGGGGTAAACAAACAGCCAAATATTAGTATTCCACACTAAGAGCTAAATCCTATAAGTGGGGCCAGGGTTGCACATGGATTATCCTTTTATAGTTCAGGCGTGGATTTACCGAGGGGATTATAGGCCTTGCCCTCCCAGTCTCCCCTCCGCCCCTGGTGCTGCCCGGACCCAGCATGCAGCACAACCCTCCCACCACCCCACAGCCTCCCCTGGCACACCTGCCCCCTGATCCTCCCCTCCAAGCACCCTGAAAGCCAGGGCAAATTGTCACCCCAGGGTGCAAGATGAAAAAAAAAAGCAGGGCCAGGAGCGATGCAGGGGTCAGCCCCGGATCCTGAATGGGTGCAGCATCTCTGGGGGATGGGGGATTAGTCCCCAGATGTCCCAGCCTTCTTTCTTCCTGCCTCTGCTTTGCATTGCCCAGCCCTGTTCCCTGAACGGGATAAGGACAATTGGAGCTGACACCCTGCTTCAGTTTTCCTTCCGATCCTGCTGCCTTGATGGGGCTGTCACTCCTCATATCTTGCACGCTTCCACTGCCTCCCTCGGAGCGTCAGAGGGCTTTGGTTGTGGCCAGGGTGCTGCGTGATGCCGAGGTGCCGCACAGTTATGGATGTGATGGACTTGTTCTCTCCTTGACTCTCTTTCCCTACCGTATGCACATATAGACATAAATACATACATATGCACCTGCGTGTGGATGCACACACACATTTTATTATCAAAATAAACACAGCTATTTTAAACTGGATTTTTGCTGTTCTTTTCAGGCAAAAACAATTCTGCAGCATCACTGCTTGCACCCTTTTATTTGTGCACTTTATATATTATTGCTATGACATAAAAGCATCCAGTTTTCTGCAAGACACAAAATACAGATAACCTCTGCGATGAAGACTGTGAAACCTAAACAAAACAGACAATGTAGACAGGGCTACCTGAGAAGCACAGAAGAATGAAGATTAGTCTTGTTTCATTTTAATAAATACATTGTTAACATTACCAGACAAGAAACAGACATGTTTTCTTCTTCTCCCCCCTCTATCCTCCTATTTAATAGTTGTTCCCTCTCATTCACACAATAGAGTTATGATGCAATGTGAAAGAAAGCCTGGTTTAGGCTGCTGGCCCCAATTCAACAGCCCTGAGTCCCCGGCTTGCTCTGGAGTGCTCACGTGCTTACCATTTCTCTAGGTTGGTGCCCTAGATCACGCTGTCTATTGACAGCTGCCCTTTTGCTTACAAATGAAACCATCCCTAAATCAATAAGAAAAAACCTTATTCTCCTCACCTGTTTAATGCCACAGCTGCGGGTTGCTGTAAGATTTGTGAACAAGCTGATGTCTACGGAGAAAGCAGTAAGAAAAATAACACCTTTCCTACCAAACTGAGCGGGTGTTTTATGTTTACATACAGATCACCTTCTGGGGGTTTTGTTGTTGAGCTCGAGAAATTTGCTGGGTAGATTGACAAGCGCAGGCTATTGTCTTGTGTACTTTTGCCCAAAGCAGAGCCACATTGCTTTAAAGGGACACTGTCAGCTTGACCGTTTTTCAGAAAGACACATTTTGAATGAATCTGCGTTTGGGTAATGAGCATTTCTCTAATCACTTTAACAACAATTCTTTATTTATTTATTTTTTTTTAACAAAAGGTCATTTTTTGCTTCCTTCCTTCAAACCCATACTTACCTCCTATCCTGGTAGGTTTTGGTTCTTTGGGTGTGTAAAGGCAAAAGAAGTCTGTGATACAGAGGAATCTGTGCACTTGGTCCTGTACAAAGACAGTGGGATGGGGTTAAAGTCAGTGCCCCATCAAATAGACTGCTGGTCCCCCGGAGCGGAAGAATTGTCTGGCTGCAGGGGGCTCACCTAGCACTCAGCTGACATCAATTTAATGGCATTTGCTTGCTACGTGACCCAGGTCCGAGTCACTGGACGGCTCAGTTTCCTAGCTGGAAGATAGAGATGCCTTGTGAAGTTAGGAAGTTCAGGTGCACAAAAGAAAAGCAGCTAGCAGTTGAGATGTTTTGCACATTTCTTGTCTCAGCATACTTTCTTGTTCAGTATTTATTGCCTTCATCTTTCTGGATGCAGCGTGTGGAAGGACCTCTCACCTGGACATTAGAGTCATGGAGCTTTGGAGAAGGGGGCTGGCTGGGTGAGGCTCTAGGGGAAAACGCAGAGATGAAGCCAGGATGTTTCCATTTGATCTCCCTTTCCTGTATCTCTTGGAGGTGGCACAGCCTGGAAAGATGTGAGTGTGGCAACATGGAAGGTTTCAGCTGGAGTAAGGATCTGGGCAAGGTGGACCTTTACTTATAGTCGGGCACCCATCAATTCACATATGCACACACTGTCAAGACAGGTGTGCTTGAAAACCTCTTGCACTTGATTTGTGATGCCCAGCAAACACCTTAATGCCAGAGTACCAGCCATACTACAGAGCCGCTGAATCACCCAAGCAAGTGGCCTCTGCTCTTTCCCTGCTGTTGCCTGCCCTGTTGGTCAGCGTTTTGGGGCAGGTATATTCTCTCCTTTGACCATCTGCTGTGCCTAGTTGCTCCTGAAGCGACCAGCACACATCCACAGCTAGTTCCCTCCCTCGTCCTCTGATGGGAACTGCAGTGGGTCACATTGTTAGCATGCCATGGCCATGACTCAGGTCCTACAGATGACCCACATTTGCTTCTGCCCCCTGTCATGCGTCCCACATGGGACCAGCCACTTTGACGGGAGGTTTTGGCTACTGCCCCAGGAAGTTAAATCGCAGACCCCATTGGTTTGAGGCTGGAATTGGGACCTTCTCCCCGGAGGGTGTCTCAGCCGCGGTGGCTAACTCTGCTGCCTGTTGTTTTTGCCCAAGCAGTTTCATTACCAGCGCATTCTTCTTCTGAAACTGATACATCAGTTTTAATTAGTTAGGTTTTCTTTTTCTATCCAGAGGAGCCTCCTACCTTCAAAGACTGACTTTCAAACATTAACTCTTCTAAATGTTTCCCCCCACATGCGAGCCCCTCCCTGTCCTGCCTTGTAAATTATGTTTAGCTCTTTACTTACAGCAGGCAGGTACTTAGTGTGATAAATTCAGGTTAGTGTCTCCTTAAGTGTATCTCTGTGTGTGTGTATGTGTGTGTGTGTGTAAAGAACGAGCAAAATAAAGTTGTATTGAGCCATAAATTACTGCGCCAGCATCATAAATTGCCAAGGGAAAGCTTCATTTTTGGACTTTTCTTTCAACTAAATGAGATAATTAATGTAAGAGAAAAAGAAATGGGGGGGAGACCTTCCCCCTGCGTGGAGCCCTTTGCCTTGATGTTTCGCTGTGAAACTTGGAGGGTGGGATGGAGATGGTGCTTCTCGAGGGGAGGAAGCAGCGATGGAGCCGGAGGTCTGGGCTGGTGGGGGTCACAGGGACAGGCGGGTGTTTTCCTTTGGCCGGGGCTGTGGGAGGGACCCTAATGCGGGCTGTGACCCTTTTTAATAAAATGCCTAGGAAAGCAAGGGGCTGGGAGGGGGGGCCGAGAGGGAGACGCGGTGGCTGGGGCTGGCAGGAGACTGTCATGAGATGAAAGTGGCCCTTCTTCCATTCCTCTCCTCCCGCCCTGCTGTCAGCACTTTTTAATGTCAAACGGTGCGAGCGGTTGGTGGGGCTAGTTTCTGTCTCCATGTATGTATTTTTTTTCACTTTCCCCAGAACTTCTGCCAGATGAATTCACTGTTTGGGTGCAACTGGAGCACTGTGCGGGTGGGCCTGCAGACACCCTTTTCACCAGGACCTCCAGCTGAACTTTTTTTCGGGTCTTCCTCTGAGGCAAAATCTTGTCAGGGAAGGACTCCTTCCCACCTTGCTATACTTGAATCCTGGACTGCCCTGGGTCTAAAGCTGGCCTTACACAAGCTACCACCAAGACCAGTGCAGGCATCACACTGTGAATACCACCTGTGTGATAACCCAGTCCCTGCGCACGGGTTTGTAATTTAAGGGACCCGGGTGTCTCTGCCACCAAGCCATCTCTGCAGTGGATCTGGGCCACAAGACCCCCCAAAAAAGTAATTTCTGCAGCCTAGCTGATGGGAGGTACCTGACTGAGCCATGGCGAGTGGATTGATTATGATCACAAGCCCAAGCTGTCCCCTGTTGTGCAGATGCAGATCAGGATACATTTCGACA
This sequence comes from Anser cygnoides, assembly GCF_040182565.1. Taxonomy (NCBI): domain Eukaryota; kingdom Metazoa; phylum Chordata; class Aves; order Anseriformes; family Anatidae; genus Anser; species Anser cygnoides. Next base: position 20,205,141 of record NC_089879.1, read on the forward strand.
CTGCTGAGACTGAAACTGCCCCCTTTTTCTAAATATAAGCTCAGTAAGCCCAGCTTAGTTGTCAGGCGTCTACGTGTCCGTGCTGTGGGTTGGAGCAGTGCTGCCTTGGCCGTGCTGTGCTTGGCCTGGCACAGGGCCGCTGCCTGTTTCCCGGGGGTGATGTGTGGGACATCGGGGCTGTCCCCAAACCGGTGGGCTCGGTGCCTGCCCTCTGCTCAGGGGTGTGCGCCGTGCTGTTTCGCAGCAGAGTGTGTTTGGTGAGGAGCTTTGCCTGTCTTAAGCACCTTTCGAATACATTGGGCACAGCTCATTGAATCCTTTAACAATCCGGCTCTGTCTCCTCGCCCCCCTCTTCCCCACAGCCAATGCCTGTTTTCAAGAAGCAGCAGTGGCTCAGGCTCCCTCCTGCCCTCTCCCCACAGTCCCGTGGGCTCTGTCGCCATCCCTCCTGCAAGGGGACTGTCCCCCCTTGCCACCCCGTTTTGTAGAGCTCTCTATGAAAAGAGAGGATTTTGTTGTTGGCAGATCACTCCCGCTCAGGAGGATTTTCCAGAACTCAGCAATTCCCAGGCCCTACCCCTGCATGGTGAGAGCTGGGTAATGGGCCATTAACCAGAGGAAGGGGAAATCTCCAGTGGCTGCAAGCAACAATAACAACAAAACAACCCTAAAACAACAAAGCATACCCAAGAAAAATGCACCAAACATCAGGACAAGTTGCAAGGAGAGGGAAAAAAAAAAAAAAAAAAGCAAATTTAGAGAGATGTGATTGTAAAACCTTGGTTAAAAACCAAAGCCCTGGTAAAGTAGTTGCATTCCCCAGTGAAGAGGAGAGTGGTTTAGATGTGAGTCACACAGCTCCAGCCCCAACAGTTCCTCCAGTTCCTCTGCCCCTGCCCTCACCAGTCCCAAAATGCTCACTGCTGGGCTGGGGATGCAGCAGGAGAACAGTGAGTGAAAGTGCTGGGACCCCAGCATCTCTGCCCAAGGCAGCAGCTGGATCTGGGACAGGTAAGAGGGAAGGAGCAGATACAGGCTGAGGCAGGTGGGAAGCTGGGGAGATGGTCCTCCTCGGGCCATGCATGGGTATGGTAGGGCTGAGGGTGTGATGAGGGGGGAGCAGGGGTGCTGAGTGTGTGCAGATAGCAGCTATTCAGGGAGGTAATGAGGTGCAGGGGCTGAAAATGAAGCAGTGCAGGAGCAGGCAAGGCACTTGCAGTAGCCGCAATGTCCCTGAGCTAGCTAGTGTCAATGGCTTGTAAATCTTTAATGGCCTACCCATTTAGTTGAGCTGTGCACCCAGTATAATAAAGCTCTTTGGGGCAGGGAATGAGCACCCACTTGGGAGTTAGACCGGTGCTGCTCTGCTGAGGCACTTGTTTTGCTGGCAGGTGCTGGGACAAACTCTTCAGCAGTGCCTCGCACGGGAGAGACCGATGGCTCTGCAGCCTCCCAGCTCTGCTGCCAGACAAACAATGCAAATCATTCTTTCCAGAGCTGCATCCATAGTTTTACTGTTCTCATTGCAAATTCACTTGCTTTGCTCTCCGGCTAAATACTTTGCACCTGCAAACATGCACTTGAATGCCATTTTGGTGGTGCTGCTGGTTGGAAATCAATATTAATTTACTTGTGCGTATAAATACAGAAATGTATTTATAAGTTTCAGATCAGTTGCAAACACATGCAAATTCTGTACATAAATTCTCACTCATTTATGTAATCTGTTCAGTAATATCATTAAGGAGAGCACATCCGCTGCCTGACTGGAGTTATATTTGCAATGCGCTGAGATCAGCTGTGACTGTTTGCTCACTGCACCTCCATGCCCGTGCAGTTCTCAGCAGTGGGTGGGTGACGCTCTGGCTCCAGGCACCTTCTGCCTTTTTCCTGTGATATGCTATTACTGTTTTAAGGGTGAGGAGTTGTTTTTTTTATTATTATTATTATTATGTTTATTATTTTTTTATTTGTTTGGGTTTTGTTTGCTCTATTGAGGACGAGTTGGTTTGGTTCAGGATTTTGGGAAATATTCTGTGGTGTGTCACATAGGGAAGGATTTTCTGGTTCCTCTTGGACTGAAAACCTGTTGCAAAGTCACCTGTGATTGCACATGCGGTGGGTTTGATAGCATAGCCGGTCTCCTGCAGCCTTGTATCCCTCCAGCTGCAGATCATGAGGAGAGTACGAATTATTTACAATTCTACAAAAAAGAAACATGGTCAAGCAAGACATCATTAAAATACACTCTTAACAAAGCGCCGTGTGTGTATTTCTCAGAGATGTCATTTGAGAAGTGCCCACTAAATTACTGCTCAGAGAAGTAACTTTGAATGAAAGGAAAAATCATCTGGTTAAACATATTGTATGTCAGTGCTGAGAAAATCATTAACATATATATGCTGTAGAGAAGAGAATTCACCAGCTAAAGTCTATCAATAAAGATATACCACATTTTTATGATGCTGGAATTAAAGAGACCTGATAGAATAATACCACACTCATTTTATTTAAAAATATGGTCTTGTCAAAGCTGTTTCCCTTTCAGGATAGATGAAACTCAGCCATATCAATATTACTGATTTTAAATCGTCATTTTTTAAGCTGAATGCTTTATTATTTTTAATTATTTAATAATTCCAGCAGATGTGAATTGGTCAGGCCACTGATTTCTTGGTAAGCCATTTTGACTATTGAAAATGCTAGGAAAGCAATCCTGAGAAAAGGCACAGAATTTTATATGCACAACAATATATTCAGTAATATTGCCACTTTCCACACCAAAACATTCCTGAATAAGGCATTTGGTTCAATGAATATGCATTTTGAATATAAATTTTGGGCCTGCCTTAGAAGTTGCAAGATGAAGCACACAGGAATGAAGATCCCTCCCTGTATGTACCTAAGGTAGAATAAACCGAATACTGTGTTGCACTATTTGATAGGTAATACATTGCTATGACAGGTTGCAGTGTTAGGGTGCTTTACCCCAGGGCAGAATTAAGGTCAAATACTGACTTTTAGCTTTCTTTTTTTTTTTTTTCCCTTTTGCATAGAAGTCCTCATTTCATGAACATGAATTTTTGCATTTGATTTCCTATGCTGTTTTAAAAGAGGAAAAATGAAACAAAGACAAACAGGAACAACTAAAACTCAAGAGGAGGTGTGTGCTGGTGGGGGCTGAGTGCAAAAAAGGGAACGGATGGCTACAGCCAGATGAGCATAGGTCCAGATACTCAAGCATGTACATACGTTAAAATATTCTGCACCATTACCTAGCCCAAGGAGCAGTACTGACCTGCCCTCCTTACAGCTGGTGGTCTCTCTGTTTGCCATGGTAGATTTGAGACTGAGCTCATGATAACGTGTCTAAATACGGCATATTGATATTAAAATAACCATCTTGCAGATATGTTTTATTGTGCAATGGGCGCATGAGATCTTTGTTGTGTGCATACTGGCTGGGTTTTCCTAAACCGAGGACTTGAGCTGCCCTCCTAGCTGCCATTTCTCTGCTGGGAACCGAGTGTCTATTTGATGCCGACGTCTCTGCCGACAGGAGCAGCACCACAGGCACGTTTTGCACGCCGTCCTGTTGCTCTGGTCCGAAGGCAGTGAGCAAGCAACCCCCGGCAGGACTGTGGAGAGGCGCGGGGCGACCGCTGCTCGCCCACACGTCCCGTTTAGGCTGCAGAGCTCCAGCCTGTGAAAGGGATGTGTGTCGGTTACACTGCGTACGCACGTGCTTGTTAGTGGATAATCTGATGGTGCACATTCGCTGTGGCTTGTGCAACTGAATGACTGCACACAGGGGGCTGGGTATTAATTACACGCTTGAGAGACGTGTGTCTGTGTGTGTAGCTGCGGTGCCGGGGAAGACCCCGAGCTTGTCGCCTGCTCCCGGTGTTCGCGCAGCTGCGGTGTGGAGCTGCGACCTGCTATTTGCACTCTCGGTGGGGTTTTTTCAGCCCTTGCTGGACAGCCTCTGCACGCAGCCGTGCCCCAGCATGTGTAGGTAGGGTAGGCTTGCTGCCCACCGGGTGGGTTTTATAGACTCTGCGTGCGCCTTCCTGAGCACAGCTCTGAGACCACGGCCAGCCGCTGAACTCCGGTGGTAACAAACAGCCCCATTAATGCAGTGTCACAGATTTCATTAGGGCGTCAGTCCCAACCAACGTGGCCATAAATCAGGGAGATGGTACAAGGGCTTGCAGGCCCTGGTTTCAAGGGCCACATAGCCAGAGACTCATAACGCTCAAGAGGAAATGATCATGAATATTATTTAAAAAATCAGAAATGTATATTAGAAAATCTCTGAGCTTATCAGATGGAGTGAGGTTGGGTAATAGCTGTTATTTATACTGCTTGTGCAGAGTGATAAAGTGGTGCTTTATGACCTGTGGTTTATCACTTAGAATAAGAGTCATGTGACTCCATTAAGGTTCCTTCTGTAGAAATGAAAAAGGGTAAATTAATGTGTTTTTTTTTTTTATTGTTAAATATTTGCACTCTCCTAAACCCAGTTTTTATTTTCTCTACTTAAGAAGTAGTGTATAAGCACAAATAAGTTTAAGTTTTGATTGATGGAGAGGTGGGGTGAAAACTCCCTTTATGTCAAAGGCTCTCTGGAGTGAGCCAGCCTCCCACCCGCTAATGTCTATCAGCAGGGCTGGGTTCAGAGGGGAGGGACAGACAACTCAGCCAGCATGGTTACACCACAAAAGCTGCTCCTCTCGGCCTCTCCAACCCATCACCTGCTCAAGAAACAGGCTGAAATCCTGCTGCCACCTCAGACCTCGATGTTGCTCCAGGAAGGGAGAGGGGGATCCATGGAGAACAGGGATGGATGCAGCCTGGGCGGTCTGTGCAATGAGAAAGAAGAGCTGTAGGCTGAGACGAGATGCTGCCAGGAAAGCACAGGCTCCCTGTGTGAAAAGAAGTTGGTTTACTTGATGATGTCTTGACGTGAGTCCCAGAAGCAGTCCGTGCAGGCATCCATATGGGCCCTACCATGGCAGTATGCTCCATGGAGAGCCATGGACAACCTGCCAGGACAACACAGTCCCTGGGACCTGAATAGGAGAGGAGAACCATAATAGTGTTATTCAAGAGACTATACCATTGCAGAATGACCTGCGAGCTGCAGCTGACAGGAAGGCAGAGGGCACATGGCTGTATGTGACTCGGTTTCCCTGCTCGTAAAGTGGGAGCTATCATTTTCACCTTCTTTGGAAAGTATCTGTCAAGGGCAATTTTAAAAATACCTGTGGGGAAAAAAAAAAAAAGGACGGAGAGTTTGCTAAAATTTTGAATAATATTTTCTAAATTTTTCTCCCTCAAAATCTGGATCTTATTCTGTTTTGAAGAACAAAAGTATTTTTGAATTCTCAGAACTAGGAAAAAAAAAGTTTGAGAAAGCTAAAAAAAAAACACAGGTGGAAATGTGAGGAAGCTGCCAGCATATTCTTGCTACCTCTCTTCCCTTAGATTTTGAAAGAGTGAATTTAAATACTTGGTGCCAGTTTTAAAATCCAGGTCTGTAAGAGTGCTTGCAGAGAAGGGTCGATGGACCAGGTGTCACAGGCACACAGACAAATTTCTTTGTGATTTTGAATTGGTGGCCTTCAGAGAGGACCCTTCAACCCTCCTCTTCCCCCTGCCTACCTTGATGTTCAGGGATTTGAGCCCCACACTGCGTGCTTGCCTTGTCCATCCACACAGCCCATATGCTGGCAGGACACAGTACAGAACCACTCTTCTCTCAGAGCATGGGAGCAGTCTATGCAGGCAGAAGGGGCTTTGTTGGCACACACAAAAACTGTGACTTAATAGGCAGGAGGCTGGGGACTCCAGCTCTTTCTGGACAGTAGATGCCAGCTCCCTGGCTAGACTATACATTCAGGCTCTGTGCCCCACAGCCAGATGTGCCTTGAGAGCTCTTCAGATTGTTTTGTTGTGTGTTTTGTGCTGAGCCCCATGATGGGGAAGGCTCTTCTCTCCAGGTGAGGATTTGAGCATGGGTCGTGGCTTTTAAGTGACCTTCTCTGTAGGCAGCATTCAGCCTGATGTCTCGCTCTCTCAGCATATTGCCAGCATGTTCCTCATAGTCATTTCCCATCATGGCTACGTGCTAATTGTCTCTAGGGGAAGTGAGGAGAAGGCTTATTAATCTGTGCACTCAGGAAAGGTTGTAAATCACCGTGTGTTTCCAGCGATAAAATTGGCTAAATAAATTAAAACAAGCACTAATGACCCAAACAGAGCCCTGATGTAGTGGGAGTGGGCTAGGGCACATAGCTGTGTTTGGGTATAGGGTACACCTCATTCGTATAGTTTCTTTCTTCTGACAGCACCCTTAGACATCTCCAGCCATATTACCTTCACCCCAGCTGGTGTGCCCCCATGCATCACCGGTATTGCACGCTCCTCACCCCTCTGCTGCAGCAATTGCCTGAGCTTTGTAGCTCAGTTTTCTATTCCTTTTGCTTTTCAATCCAGCAAAGCTTGGATTTCCTTCATCCTTGTTCTCTGGGACTTCTCAACAAACTCAGTGAAATTTTCTTTAGTTTTATTTTAATATGCTAAACAGCATTGAAGCCAACAGAGATGTGCATCCATTAACAACAGCACAGCTGTCATTTTAGGTATTAGTGTAAAAAATTTGGTCAGAAAGATTTTGCAAACTAAATAAAAAGATAGGTTTACAGAGTCTGTCTGGTGATGAACAGCCAGGGTGGAAAAGTCTTCCCATAGTCCTGTTTTCCAGCAACCTCTTTCATCTGGGAGGCATGCAAAATCCTTCACTGAATATTCATCAAGTGCCACTGAAATGTCTGATCAAGCTCTCTGGAGAAGATTTTGGTAACCAGGCAGTCCTGTTTTCTATGCAGTAAGTGTCCCCACTAAGTCAGAAGTTACCCAAAAATCCTCTGAGAATATCCTCCAACATTTTCTGGGATGATTAAATACTACTTGGTGACCACGTCTCTCAAGAGAGATCACAAGAAAAGGAGTTTCCTTGGTACGATCTTCAGAGAGGATGCACTGAATCATTGCACTGCAGGCTTACCACTTTTCTGCTTTTTTCCTCAGAAGATCTGGATCTCTGGGCTTTCCCTGGCCCCCAGGGGCTGAAGGAATCCTTCTGCCACGGACAGCCACTGCTGCTGCTATGTGCACAGACATGAGGGCTGTGCAAAGGTGAGGAAGGGGAGGCGCTGCCATGTGGAGTCAGACACGAGCAGAGGCTCCTGCTCCACAGTGTGCTCCCCAGACTTGTGCGTTCTGGGATTGTCTGTTCAGGTCACGCCAAACCCTTCTCTTGTTTCATCCTGGGTAGATTTGGTGCTTCTAGATGTCCGCTGGAGAATCAGGACACAGGATCTAAAGGTGGCAGTGCTGAAACTTCTGTCTCTGCTTCCTCACCTGCCTGGCTGCAACTACAACATAAGAACTGCTAAGAAAAGGGTTTTCAAAGTCATCGAAAAACCACTATTCTCTTTTTTTCATTTGTGTTTTCTGTAAAAAGCATACAGATGGGATGCCAGCAGCCCACCTGAGCTCAGAAGTCTGCAGAGCTTTTGCTCTGCTTGCTGTCACCACTGCAGCAGTGCACAGCAGGCAACAGCTCAGCATCTTGGGCCTTAGCAGAGCTCTTATCTTAAGAAAGAGAATACAGAATGTTGTCTCACTATTTGTTCCTGAAAATAGAAAATTTTTACTAAACAATTGTCTCCTTTGGAAATTATTTTCCATACCCTTTACTCAAAATATTTTCTGTTTTCATTAATTGTATTTGATTTTTAAACTTTCACTTATTCTCATTCTCTCCCCTTTTCTGAATTACGAGCATTTTCAAAATCAATAGGGCTGCAGAAAGGTAAAGAGAAACAGGAGAGGACATTCACCCTCAAAAATTAAAAAAAATTAAAAATGGATTCATCCATTTAGAAAGAGAGGAAACAAAATTAACAAGGAGAGCTTTGAGCTTTCTGGTTTGCCCAGCAAATTGTCAATTCCTTTTGCACCGAGCGCTGGGCCCGATCCTTCTCCGGCAGAGTGCAGCCAAGAATTACAAAGCGAGTCAACAGACGGTGGAACTGAGTTCATCTGAAAAGTAGCCAGAAAAAAAAAAACTCGAGCTATGCTCAAGGTGTCCATTTTTAGAAGGAAATTTGCTTAGGGAGAGGAATACCAGCACATTCAGGGTGAGTGGCTCCTTGCGTGCGTGTGTGTTTTGGATCTCAGCACAGCAAAGGGGTGTCTTGCCACCCCCAGGGGTCGGGAATAGTGCATGCATGGGGAGGACCTATTATATTATTTTTCTTCCACCTTAATGAACTCCTCTCATGTCCACCTCTGATCAGTGGAGTATGACAGAGGGTGATTGAAGGCCAGTCTCCCAGGAAATGAAGTTTGTTCACACAGTCCAAGTATGCTGGCCCTACTGCTGCCTGCCTCTGATTTATAGGACCGAAAATTCCTTCCTCCGGTAACAATAACGCTCTTAAACTCCAGACCCCTCTCCCTCACAGAACCTCCAGACAGGGCAGGCTGAGCCCGAGAGAGACGGGAGGCACCCAGCAAATATATCCATCAACACAACTCGGGTTTCAAAGGCATACGAGACCCCACAGGGTTAGGCTCACAAAGGTGGGAGTGGAGGAGTCTGGCCATCACCCTGCAGCACCTCTTCCTGGGATGGGGCAGGACCAGGAGGGACTATGCCCCAGAGAGGGACAGGAGCCACGGCATCTCCTACGAGCAGGATGAGAGCCCAGGGTGGTGGTCTGAGGGGAATTTGAGCCATCTGGCTGATGGGTGCTGCTGGGGCTGGGAACGAGTCTGCTCGAGGGTCTCCCTGTGTCAGAGATTTCCTCCTGCACTTCTCCAACATGTCCTGGAAAGCATCCTCTCCAGAGTATGATGGGGTCCACACCAGGCCCAGCTATCAGAAAAGTGTTTGGTAACCAGTGTCCATAGGCAAATGTAACAGGCAGGAGTTGTTCCCCAGCTCAAAGACCAAACAGCGCTGTCTGGACATATCCAGGCCACGCACCAGCCAGCCCTAGGCCTCCTCTTTGGTATTGCAGCAGAGTTATTACTTCTCACGTAGTTTTTATTTCAGTCCAGAAAAGACTGAAATAGCAAGAGAAGTGTGCAGCAGCCACCAGAGTGGCACACACGTGTGTTGCACGCCCTGTGATGCGGCCCGTGGCAGTGCCCAGGGGTGTGTGGCATGCTGGTGTGGGGCTGGAGGTTTTGTCCATACCATCTAGGGGGACTGGCTCGTGGCACACGCTGTTCCTCAGGCCAGGGCCAGGTACTGCCTCAGACTGACGTATTTCCAAGGCAGGGAGCCTGTAGTTAATTAAACAGCATGGATGATCTGGGGGCACATTGTTTCCAGGCTTTATTTTATTTAGTAACATAGACACAGCCCGGCAGAGTGGCTCTAGGGGCTCCAAGCTGGCTCCAAACTGTCAAGACACAGAACACACACACACACGTGTATGCACACACGCACGCTTTTTGGAGTCGGGGCCCCAGGTTTGAGCTCCATGTTACTGTCAGAGTTTTGGGTCAAGGGGAGACAAAGAGCTTGAGCCCTTTTGCAACAGGACTCTCGTGTTGCCAAATTTCAAGTCAAACCCTGGCAAGAAACAAGCTCATTCTGTAACCTTTTTTTTTTTTTTTCTTTTTTATCATTTACTTATTAACAGCTCTCTTTGGCTCTCACCTGAAGCTGCTGACCTGTTCCTCTTAGACAGGGCAATTAGCAGGGAGACAATGATCTGCAGAGGGCAAGGAGCAGCCTGTGCTGGGGAGGGGGTGGAGGTGGGGAAGGGCTGCAGGAGGCAAAGGGTCGCCACAGAAAGAGCTATTTATGGCCCTGAGAAGGAGGATTCAGTAAAAGGCCATCGAGCTTGACTTCCTCTTGATCTATCCATTCTGGGAGATACTGGTGTACCTCCCTGCCCCCGTAGACTTCCAGTGTCCCCAGTGGCTAGGTACTGGGCTAGGCTGGTGAAGGTGGCCCTCATGTCAGCTCCATTAAACCTGTGGGGTGTTTTTTTAAGGGAGAAGGAAGGGATCTTCCCAGCCCTGTAGTAAGTAACTGCTTCTGGACAGAGAGACGGGAGAACTGTTCACTCTGCCCGATGGAGAGACTCATTTTCCCCTCACAATGTTTGCTGTGGGACATTACTTAGACAGAAGGCCTGTGGGACAGTAACTCCACGTTCATGCTGGTAACTAGCACAGAGGGCTCTGATCTCTATCTCACAGTCTTCTGTGCTAACCACAGTGCAAGTAATTGCTTGACAAAGAGAGAGAGCAAGTCTGACTTAAACATGAGTGGCTGACCTACAAATCTTTTCCAGCCCTTGATGTTCTGCTACAGACAATGTTTTGGAGAATACCTCTTGTAAATTATGAGTATTTTCCTATTTATTTTCTCCATATCACCTTTCCTTCATTCCAGGAACCTGATGAGACTGATCAGAACCATAGGGGCTCCTGGGCTAAGACCTCAGCAAGAAATGAGCTTTGTGGTGTAACTGAGTGACGATGTGTGAGAAGAACCCTTCCTCTAAAAAACTGCCCGTGGAGAGAAGGGTTAAAGGGTTGATACTAAGTTAGACAACCATGTTAAATGGCATATAAAAAGGAAGTTGGTAATTTCTAATCTTTTTTTTTTTTTTAAATGAAAAATTGACTTTTTAAAATGAAAAGCATTTTTATGGAGCACTCCTGTGAGATGCCTAATGTTTTGGCCCTGATCTAGCTAGATATTTAAACATGCACTTCATTTCTTCAGCTGCTCATGTGCTTAAATATTTTGCTGGATCAAGTCCAGAGCTCTCAGCTTTCTGCGTGGTGTCAAAGGACCAGGTCTGCGTTTGCAGTAGCATTACTGAACTCAGCCTATAATGATTTTAATCATCACACAGAAAGCATTTCCCGTGAATGTAACTATCCAAGAAAAAAACTTTAACAAATTTCCCTGGGATTTCTCTCTTAGATGTGTGTTTTCTGATAGTGCTCTAGCAGAGGAGTTTACTACTCAGTGTATTTGTGACCAAGGTACTTTTAAGTAAAATTTAGTGGGAACTATTGGAAAATAATTTTATTTCCAAAACTCCAGGATTCTCACCCAATACCTTACTTTAAAAGTGACTGAAGACCCAGAGGGAAAGAAATCGAGTGTGTGACCCTTAAATCCAGTCAAAGCTGACCAGGATAGTTTGAATAATTCACAGAATTGATTTAGCAAACAATTTCAAACAATAGATGGAGGGGAATTATCAGCTGATGGCAGACAAACGTTGGGCAGAGAGAGACCAAGTTCTTGAGCAAAGCAGCTGTCTGCAGATGGCCGGGTTCAATAGGAAAGGATGAAAAATGAACCTGACTGTTAACAAAAAGTGACCTGGACTGGATGAGTATCACTGGCCCTATTGAAGGAAGTACAATGAACAAGAAACAAACAGCACTAGATGGGAAAAGGTGAGTTTGATTTCTAATCTTGTCTGTTGTAATTATGGTGTTAAATGTGCAAGTGCAAAGTGAATGGATGAGATGGCATAACTAGAAAGAATTTGTGGAAGAGAGCTGAGCAGAAACAGGCTCTGTCAAAGCCAAAAAGGATGCATGCCAACGTTGTTTCTCTTGGCATAGGTCAAAAAGCAGACTGTGTGACAGGAGAGAAATTGGAGAAGACTGAGATAATGCCCAATTAGATCATGCAGTTCACCTCCCTGGGGCCTGTGACAGACTGGTAAGGAATTTTTCTGCCAGGGAGGGGGAAAAAAAAATTAAAAACTTTCCTTCTGCCCCCCAAAATCAAAACAAAACCCTGCTGAAAATGTAGTTTCCAGCTAAATATGTTCACTCCCTGCTGACTATCTTACAAGAAAAAAATTGAGATACCAACTGTGAAAATGCTCAGTAAGTCAATGCTCCAATTTCCCACCATGACAAAACCTTGAGAAAACCTCAGGGTTTCTTCTGAGGAGAATTCGAGGAACTATCATTCACCTGGGGACAAAAGTCATGATGCTTAGGTTACCTCTAAGTGAGTTCCTGGCTAGCTGGGCAAAATGTAGTGAAAGACTTCCCATGTGTAGACAGTAGGAGGGATGCAGTGAGGCTGTACTGTGAGCTGCTGTCAGGACTAAGAACAAAACCATCGTTCCCCAAGCCCTGTGCTACCTATTGTGCTACAACATCTGCTCAGGCTCTTCTGGCACCAAAATATTCCCTATAGCCTTTTTTTCCTCAGTGCAATCTTCAAAAGCTTTAAATAGTGAAGATTCCTAGTGGATCTCACTGCCAGGAAGTTTCTCCCTTAATTTCATTCTACTTGATTTCTATCTCCTTATCTTTAGAGAGAACTCTCTGCTGGTATCCTACCTAACTCTTCTTTATTGTCTTCCACCTACACATATAAACTTCCCAGGACTGTCTCCCTCCTCACCAATGTTTTTAACCCCCTTGGACTTGGGACTGAAATTCTGCTTTCTGATGTGCTGTTGGGGATGTAAACCAGCTTACCAGACAGTGACGATCAGAATTACAATTTATTTTGGAAAATGCTGGTGGTTAAGTATTTTCTTGGCATTACCATATTTCCTCACTGCTCTGCAGAACAGGGCGAGTTGAAGAGACCTGCTGCAGGGAGGGACTGGCTTGCACATACATGGCTCTTCCTGTGGAAGAGGGGTGGTTCTGTTTTCCACTACACCCTAATGATGGGCTAATAAGCACTGGCAGTAGTAGCAGTGGCTACAGTAGGACTGGTGGATTCAAACCTGAGCTGGTCAGACTTTAGATAGCATGAGCAACTGGAGGGAAAATGACGGGTTTTGTGATTGCATCCTCAGGACAGGAGGAAGCAAAAGAGACGGGAGCAGCATCACCCCAAGGGAGGCAGCATTGCACGTGTGTTGTGAGGTGGTTGCAGCTGACTGATCTCTGGCTCATCCCTCCAGCTAAGTGTTGAGGAGGGCTCGCCGGTGGTGCAAAAAGCCACCCTCTGGGTTGGGGACCTGGGTGACTCCCGCATGTTTGGGACCAGAGTGGTGGATGGCAGAGGGGGCTGCTCCGACATTTCCTCTCCCTGAGAGGAGGGACCCTGTCCTTGCCAGGCTGTGGAAGGCCAGCTCAGTCCTGCGTGACCAACTACAACTGCTGCTTGTGTCCTTTCCCCCCGGGTGCTGCGTTCATTAGATGTGAGGCCTTCATTTTATGGGAACCCTCCCACCCGGCTTCCTCTTGGCTTAATGACAGGCCCATTAAAGGGAAGCCAATAAAGCCGCGGTGCAACAACAGCATGAGGGCTTGCTGCCTGACTGTCTTTCTCACCCAAGAGCCAGGTCCCTTGGGGGGCTCTGCATTTGGGGGCAGGAGAAGGCGGAGACACCCCCAGAACTTGTGGACCAGCTTTCATGCTCTGCTTTGGGGCTCTGTTATATAAACTTTTCCCAGCGTGGGTTTTGTGCTGATTTTTTTTTTTTTTGTTCATCTCTGAGGAGGGAGGAACAAGGTCTCTTAATGAGGGGAGGATTAACAGGCCATAAGACTCAGCCCTGAAAGAGCCGTCGGCCTGTGGGGCCGCCCAGCAGGACGCAGGGTAATTGGATTGGACCCGAAGAGCACCTTGAATCGGTTCTGAGGCGGCTGCGGCGGGCTGCTCCGGAGGGGCTGGGGCCAGGGAGGAGGGGAGCGTGTGGCTCTTTAGAGAAGCCAGAGCCAAGATGGGGGATCAGCCGGCTCATTAAGGGATTAGAGTGTTTGTTCTTCTCAAGACTTTTGTTGCTAAAACACTTTGCGCAGCATTTTCTGGAGCCTGGGGAGCTTAAAGAGCTTGTCAGAGCCCTGCTCTTGTCCCAGTACAAGAGCAGAGACGCTCTTTCCTCCGGCCTTCCTGCCGATGCTGACAGTGGATATTGCCAGCGACAGCTCCACTATCACAGTCCTTCCTGTCTCTGCTCATGGTGTTTCTGCCTCCTGCGGGTTTTGAGGTAAAGGGGGGAGATGAGGAAGAGGATGAAACAAAAGATACACATCTTTGACAGTCAGAGACACTTACTTGGGCTTTTCCCTAGTATTTGTTGCATGAGTAATTAAAGACTTTGCATGTTCTGTGGTGCTCTCTGCAACCTTTTAACTCCATTTGTTCTCAAGCACTTATGGTAGTGAGGTTTGGGCACAAACTGTGCTAATTTATGTATCTGGTCTTCATACAAGTCATAGCTATAAATACTGCACAGACTCATTCACCTACCAGCACCACCTGAAATGTGCTGGCTGATGAGATGCAATGCCAGCAGGGGCTAGACAAGGAAGGGATAGTGCACTAAGACCCTGCCTCAGAGCACAGCTGGCCAGTAAGTTTGGCTCTAATGCAGACAGCAGGGAGAAGATAAACGCTCTAAAGTCCAAATCAAGAAGCACACAGATAGGAGTATGGTTTATTAGGAGACATTAAGGACATGTGGATAAAACTCCATTGTCATCAGTTCATCTGTCCTCATGGCCCACACAGAGACTTTTCACCCAACTGGCCTTAACCCAGGCTGCCCTGAAACAACTTGGTTCTGGGCATGGACAAACCCTGCCTGGATGGGCATCAAATATGGTGTCACTGGCAGAGCGAAGCCCAGGGGAAGTGGTAGAGGGGCTATGCAGTGCTGCGGATTATCCCATGTTAGGGTCTCTTTTTCCCTCCAGTTGCTGTTGGGTTGGTGAGCACCAGTGATCTTTTGCATGGGCACTGCCACTCATGGCACAAAGTTGATGCCACAGGAGCTCTTCCTGTCTGCGGGGTGCCACTGACCCTGTGCCTGGGTCAGTGTGGCCATGGGCTCTGTGCCCACCATGGCAGCATGTTTGTGCAGAACAAGCATGCTGTTGGAAGGGGAGGAGGAGAACAACCTGGGGTACGGCTGGAGGCTTACCCCTGTGTCCTGCTTGTGGCTGTGGCTGATGAGTGCACAGCTCATGCTTGGAGCCCCAGCGAGGTGGTTCCATGCCGATTCACCACCTTCCCACATAGGCTCCCTTCCTCTCAGTGTGGCTGGCTGCAAGCACAGGATGTTAGCTAAGGGGTGAATTTGGCTCTCACCTTTAGAGATGTCTGGGGGATGGGTAAGGGGGTGTTTAATTGGCTCTGTGGAGCAGCAAATGGAAGGGAGTTGAGCAGGATCTCTCAGGCTCCCAGTGTAAGTTGCACTCCCACCTCCTGTCTGCGCTGAGCAGGAGTTTCAGCTAGGAAGTGTGTAAATTGGGGGAGGGGGGGGGGGGCTGGGGGGAGAAGAGGACAGCCAAGCAAGCAGCAGAGGTGTTGGGGGGAGAGGGTTACAGTGAAAATAAATGAGACTCCCCTGAAATTAATTGTTTGAAGGGAGTGCCCCACTCGGCTGTGAATTCTGAAATGATTATTGGATTTGCAGGCAGACGAGGAACAGAACGGGTCGGGTGCACGATTAATATCTTATTGATAGCGGATTAAGAGAGCGAGATCAAATCTTTAACTGAGTGGAGATGCAGTTTATCAATTTGTCACAAAAAATGTAGCAATCAGAAGTGGAGAACATCAGGGGCGGCTTGTGGATCGATCCATGTCAGTGCCTCACAGCATGGCTCCACAACAAGGCCAGCTTCCCCCCAGGTGCCCAGCGAGCCAGAGGAGATGGACTCAGTGCTGGCCATGCCTAAAAGGGGGGACATGGGGACAGCCGGACCACTGGGTGCAGGGTCACCGCTGGGACAGCTCCAGGTGGGAGATGGTGGGTGCCCAGGGATGCTACTGCGTGGTGGTGCTCTGGTGTGGGGTGCAAGAAAATCAGTAGTGCCTGGGGAGCACTGGCGTTCTAAGCAGGTGGCAGTGGGAGACTCAGCCCTTGGTATGCTCAGCCCTTGGTATGGTAGTGGTGGGCTTGCAACCAGACAGGACTTCCCAGACTTCAGGACAAGGTGGGGAACCTGCTAAATAAACTTTTCAAACACCTTCAGGTGCAGCTCAGTGGCACCTAGTGAGGAAAAAACCCATGTGCTGTTGAGCCATACGACACAAAGCCGTGGGCACTGTCTAGCTTACAGGCCAGGGGCTTCCCACTCTTCTTGAAGACCTGATGTGTTGTTAACATCTGGATGTTAGTATTTCTGAATTCTGCTCACAGCATTACTGTCTTCATCCTGCTGGCAAGAGCTTTCCTCTGAGCAGCCTGGCAGCAATGTGTGTTCAGGATTTTGAGAGTCCAGATCAACTCCTCAGCTTCGATCTGTCACTGTTCAGGGCTCATGCATGAAAGATGTTTGCAGTTATTGAAAGTGTCTTGATAGCTGGGCAGAAAGGGAAGAACTCCACCAAAAAATATACAGCTTAGAAAAAAGTTCCTTCTACATCTTGAGGTAATTTATTGACTTGAAAAGGGTGTTGCCAACTCTGAAGAGTGTATTGACTACTTGGGATCTTACCAAAGATTCTGATCTCTTAGTCATGTGATTATCTGAGAATCTGTGCTTTATCAATTAGAAAATAAAAATCACTTCTAGCTCATGTGGCCACGAGCTTTTCAAAGTAAGCCCGAAAGGCTAAATATAAAACAGAGGGCAAAGGAAGAAAAGCTCAAAGTCAGATGGCTGTTTGTATTTGTTTTAATGAAATCAAACTTTTGATTTGCAGCCCTCCCTTATAGATTTTTCTTGTGGATGCTTGGGTTTAGCAAACAGGGAAAATAAACCCAAGGCAAATGTTTAATGAGTACCTCTTTCAGAGCAGGCACTGTAAGCAGCTGTGATGTCTCTGCAGCGGAGCCTGGCACCAGGCTTAAGTCACCAGTTGGACTCCAGCATTTTTTATTTTTTATTGCTAACGTAAAACTTCCTGCTATTCCAACAGATGGGGGATGGCCTGTAGAAGCCAGCAGCCTCCTTGGTGGGCTATGGAGTCAACAGGAGTCTCTGATAGCAATTTCCCTTCTCCTAAGGCCTTTTCAGAGCTGTTTCACTCCCTTGGGCCTTTGCAAAAGATGTTGTGCACCTGGGTGAGGCATGTGATGGTGGAAAGGCTGTTCTTACTGAAAGCAGTCTCTCATGCTGGCACTACTAGCTTTGGAGGCAATTACATTCTTGCTAGGGTTGTTGAGTTTCCCTGTGAAGCCTCCTGGCTATTTGCAGTAGTGTTCAGGGTCCTGAGGCGTACAGGTGAGAAAGAGGCCCCAGCTGGAAGCCATTGGAAGCTGAGTAGAGAAGATGGGGGTGGGGGGGTGGGGGGGTGCGGGGAGGGGGGGGAAGGAAAATCGAAGGGGAGATGGTTAATTGATGGCACTGGCTTGCTGCTTGCTGTTAACTTCTCCATACCATGCTGCTTTTTCCCCATCAGGCTGTCAGAACTTCCTTCCAGGTTTTTGGAGTGCTCTGAGAGACAGCAAGGGGCATTATGCTGCTGGGAGGTCTGCAAGCAACATTACAGAGGGCCTGGGGGCTGAGAAATCCTTAAGCTTGATAACACAGCCAGTTAAATCAAGTGATGTGGTTTTTCTGTATTGCCACAGGGACAAAAGGTCTGGTTTAACTGATATGCACTGGCTGAACAAGACTGGTGTGTGCTTGCTACAGGGACATGAGGTCTCTGGCCTTTCTGTTTGCAAAGCAAAAAACTTCTGGGAGGAAGTCCTGACCCAACAGCCTGCCCTGGTGTTCATGGGTGACCTTCCTTGTCCACGGTTCTCTCCCCTGGCTCTTTCACTGATCCCATCATTATCCCTGAGGTCTCATATAGCTTGCTGGTATCTCTGTGCCTTTGCTCGGCAAGCAAAGGCTGGCAAGTCTCTGAGCTGCCATGCTCTTTGTATGCAAAAGACCATATAGCCCTGGTGTGCTCACTAATTTAATCTGGGGATTCCTGTTTGACCTGGAGCATATGGTCCTCTTTTGCCCCCTTTTTGTAATACCACTTTCTGACCTGTAATAGTATGATCTCTGCTAAGGCTTGAGTCTGATGTTGCTCAAAACGAGCGAAAAGAGGCCAGAGCTACAGAGGACTCTTCCCTTCACCAGCAGTAGCTTCTTAATCCGTGGCTGCCGTGCTGCGTCTCCTGTAGCCCTGAGCTTCCCCATGGCAAATGCTCCATCTGGGCATGTATGGGGCTGTCTCAGCTGTGGATGCCTCACAGTAAAGCTTTGGGAAGTCCCTAGCAAGCAAAGCTAATGTGGCAGGGGAGAAAAAACGTGATTTTGGAGCAAAAAACAGTATGAACAGAGGAGACAATGCTGGGGGTAAAACAAAAGATGACTGGACATGCTGAGCAGTGCAGAGGGAAACCAAAGAGGCAGGAGATAGGGAAAGGGCCCTTCAGATGACATTTCACTGCTCTTTCTCTGCGCTATTGTGAAAATATGTTGAAAGCTGTAAAGAGCCTTTGTTTTGGAACGAGCCCCAAATTAATTGTGATGTTCCGACTGCCCTTCAACAAGCTCAGGGTCTCTTGTTTTTCCCCCTAGCCTTTCATAGCACTGACCCCAGGAGGAGCAGGGCTGGGCAGACCCCCTCTGCCCCACTCCTGCCACCCCTTGGGACCTGTAGGTCCCAGCCTTCCCTCTGCCATGTCCCACCCATGGCTGTGGGTAGGGCCAGGCCACTCACTCATGGCTGTCATATGACCGATGTGGCATTCCCCAGCACCAAGATCAGGGGCTAATTAATGCATTCAGGGCCGCTGATGGAGTGGAAAGGCGCTTGTCTGGTGGCGGGGAGCTGAGGGACAACCTGGTGGGCTTGCCCCTGCTCTCCTCCTCCTCCTCCCCACCACTGCCGTTCAGGCTTCCCCTCAGCAGCCCCATCACGCCGTGGCTTCCCAGCCCTTGTGCCCCGGTGCTGGGGCGAGAGGAGGCTGGGACGAAGGGGAGAGAGAATGGTGGCAGGAGAGGCCCAGGTCAGCCAGGCACTGTGGGCTGGGGCGCTGTGCTGGCGGGCGAGGGGCGCCACGGGGCCTTCTCTTTTCACTGCCTCCTAGTTCTGCTCCACAGACCCTCCCTTTGTCAGCCTGCTGAATGGCAGCCCTGCCTGCCCGCGGCCCCGCTTTTAATTAGGGCTTCCGCTGCCTGCGCCTGCCCCTCCACTGCTGCCTGGCCCCCCTCAGCTTCCCTCCACTGCTTTTAAATTCTTTGACACAATTTAGGGCCTCTCTCGATTGCCCTGGCTCTCGGCCGGGATGGGTGAGAGGCGAGGGGAAGCCAGCCGGAGCACCAGAAACCTGGCACGTCTGGGGCTGTGCTGCAGGGGCAGGCACGGGGCTGTCCCACTGCTGCCAGCCCAGCACAAAGCGAACACATCCTGCCTGGCGCATGGCCGTACCCTGCACTGTGGGGCCAGGGGCCTTGGAGCGTCTGTAGGGATTCATCCCAAGAGGATGCTCACAGCTGAAAACTCCCCAAGCCTCCTCTCAACCCAAGAGGCTCTTGGGCTCTAACTGCCCCCAAGGGGCAGTTAGATCTGGGTTTGGCCCATGAAACACGGATATGATTTTGCGCTTTTATTTTTTCTTCCTAAATCTAAATCACACCTCTATTGATGTTTTGGTGACTTGTGAAAAGCAGCTCCTGGAATTAGATGATTTTGAGAAAATGTTGATGGAAAACTGCTTCACATTTGGGAAGCATATTACAGGAAGCACACGTTACTACAGTTCCTGTCTTTGCTTTGGACTAACACGGTGGTAGTCAATGGCAGTTCAACCAGGAGTTTCACAGCAACCTCCTCCAGACTTCTCTGAACCTCTGGTATACCTGTACCTAAGGCAAATATTTGCATCTTTTTCTAGACAAAACACATTTTGGTGTTGCACACAGATGTCCCACAATCTCAAGTCTTCAAGAACTTGAAGTGAAAGAGACCTGAGTGACTGCATATGACTAATCTTTTATGGAGACATGAGGCGCTATGTTCATGCAGATAAACACACGGAAGGAAAGCAGCGTCAGCCAGGATTTGTAGATCATTCCCTGACTAAATCTTTTTTCCTCTTCCTTGGGTCACCCAACCTAGAAGCCTGCCCTTGGCTTTTGCTTGTTGCTTTTGACACCCAGGCTCTGATTTCCTTCTGGGGTGACCTCTCATTTGGGTGAAATGAAGTGTTGTTTCCCCCAGAAACGACAGCTCATGCCTCAGCCTCAGGCAGCCCTGTTGCTCATCTTCCCCAAACTGTCCCTGTGTGATGGGACGCCAAGACTCATGTCTCTGGGGCATGATGCCTCGCATGGACCCTTCTGTCTGCACCCCACAGAGTGGGCATCCTGCCACAGGTAGACAGAGAGGGAATTGAGTGTCATGAAGTGCTCGTGTCAACTGCCCCACATGCTGCTGGGAGGGTTTCTGGGTGACCATGAGAGGTCTATGGTGGGAGACAGTAACAGGATGGAGAGAAGTTCCTCTCTATATTGCAGTCCTCCCTCTGCTTTCCTCTATCAGCAGCTGCTGGCAGCAGGGAGCCTCAGTTCAGCTGTCCTCCATGAGCGTGTGTCCGCAGCTCCAGCCGCAGGCATTATCCCCAGCCTGAGGCAGCCCGGGGACCACCTCGGTGCCAGCAGCTCTTGGTCACAAAAGCATGGCTGCTTCCCAGGCTGCTAATACCTGTGCGTCCCCAGCGCTGCCATGGCCAGCTACAGAGCGGCCGCAGCGCCAGCTGGGTTTGCGCCATGGCGGTGAGACCCAGAAAGCACGAGCAGAGCGGTTGCAGAGGTGCAGGCCAGGGTGGGTGGCGCAGTTTGGATATTTCTACCTCATCTGATACAATCAGCATTGCTGTGCACATGAGAGGAAAGTTGTTCGATAGGAATGACCCATGATGCTGGGTTAATTCTGTTTACAAAAGAATAAATATTATAGCGGTGTCTTATAAAAGAGAATCAATAGCTTCCCTTTGCTGGGTGATCCCTTCATGTCTTCGAAAATCGATTCCCCCCTATTCCCCTCCTCCTCGCTGCACAGCTATCTGTTTTTCGGGGTGACGGGGGGGTCAGGCGATTATTGAAGTATATGTGAATTTACAATATTAACGACTCACGACGGTGTGTCCGCAGGTTCACGGTGAATTAATTATCTGTTTAAGAAGCCATGAAGAAATCAATCAATGAAAATTTCTCACTCTTTTGAGAGTGAGGGAGCTTGTCAATTTTTTTTTTTTTTTTTAAACATGCACCACATTTAAAGGAGCAGTACAACCTTTTTTTCAGCAGAAGACAGAGAGGAGAGAAGCTGTTTTGGGGCTGAGGAATACCCATCCTGTTGGGTAAAGCCCTGGCAGCAGCAGCAGCAACTGGTGAAGGTGCAGCCATGGGGCACAGGCTCAGCACACCTGAACGCAGCCCCCCTGGGCCTCCTCTGCAGATACAGGGTCAGGCAGCTCTGGACAGCAAATGGCCTGAGACTGCTCATCTTTCCATCTGGTGCTAAACCTGAAGCTAGGGTAGGGATCCTGGTGTTCATACAGACCTCTCAGCAGGTGCTCCACATCCCCAGGGATCCAGGAGTCATCCCAGGCATCCAGGAGGACAAAGGGATATGCTGGGTTGTGGCTATATATGTACCGTTAACTGAATCTGGCTGAGGTCCTTGGGTTGACTTGATAACATTTCTTTGTTTGGATGGGGTTTGGGGACGTTTGAATACTGGATCTGAGCAGTTTCCCTACATTTCAGGCTTTGGCAGACAAAACCATATCAACTTTGATGCCATTCAAAAACTGGCAGGGAAAAATGGATCCCAAAACTGCTCCGAAGGTGAAGGGGTTTGTCTGTAATTCCTTATGCCTGCTCTGACTTTCCTAAAAAACTGCCCTGTCTTCTTTCTCTGATGTGTCTGTGGAGAGTTTTA
This sequence comes from Anser cygnoides, assembly GCF_040182565.1. NCBI lineage: Eukaryota > Metazoa > Chordata > Aves > Anseriformes > Anatidae > Anser > Anser cygnoides. The sequence continues at coordinate 20,227,021 of NC_089879.1, forward strand.
ATGTATTGGCACTTGGGCAATGACTGATATTACAGTTAAAAGGGGAAAAACTGGGGCAGGGGCAGAGGAGAGGAAGCTGAAAGGAGGGGGCATGAGGCACACAGAACCTTTGGCATGAGAACTGAGTTGAGCACTGCCCCTCTTCCTCTAGCTACTGACCCACAGTTTTGGGTGGCAGGGAGATAGAGGGAAATGTGTGAGGGCAGCGCTGGTGGTCAGCTGAAGATCCTGACAAGCAGTCTAGAGGAGGGGCGGGAGCAGGGACAACCTCTGAGGCTGCCTCTACCCTTGCAAGCCCAGGCAGACATGGCCCCGTCCCAACCCCATAATCCTACTGGCCTGTGCCGAGAGGAGTCCCCGCCAGGCACACCCATCGCTGTAACCAACATAGAGAGAAGAGCCCATATTGACACAGGAGCATCTGTGTCAGTAATTGTCACACAGCCTGGCAAATTGCTTCAATGTGCCATCCCCTCCAGCCGTGCAGTTCAGCGGCAGCAGCAGGCCTGGTGTGTGTGTGTGTGTGTGTGCTGTGCTGCTGCCAGAGGAACCCCATACCCAGTGGAAGAGGTCGGGAACCCACAGGAACCTGTTGGGTCCTAGCCCAGGTCCCTGCTTCTTGACAAAGTCTCACCGATGGCCACTGCTCTGGCTGCAGAGCTCTGTTTTACCCAGCTCCATCGTCCTCGGTGCAATATCCCTGATTTAGTTCACAATGAGAGAGAGGGGGAAAATCCCCATCTGCCTTATGCTGTCATTTACACCAGCTGAAGGAGCTTTGAGACAGGATCATGCTGTCCCTCCCTTGATCGCCTTCCCCTGTGCAAGGGGTCATATGGCATGCACTGTGCAGGAGAGAGCAGGAGACTGTGGTAGCATTGTGTGGCATGCTCGTTCTTGGGGCAGCCCACATCTTCTGACAAATACATTTTGAAGGTGTCATGTGGTGACAAGAAAAGTGCAACGGCACCACTTCATCCCACTTCCAGGTGTCAGAAGTAGTAATTTTTACAAGGGGAGGTAAAGTCTGCTACTTGGCTGCTGGGAATTAGGGGATCTTTACCAGTTTACTCCAGATGAGCACCCAGCTTTTCTCCCATCCATACGTGCAGTTGCTTCCTGAGTCTAGGCAAAGGTAGAACAGAAGTGAAAGGTGAGATTTCCAAATGGGATCAGGTTCCCAGTTTGAGGCTTTGTGTAGGAAACTCTTTAAAAGATGCAGCTATTTGTAAATGGTCCTGGTTAAAGTCAGCTTCCCAATACACTGCCACAGGACACATGTCCCTCCACCTAGCAGAGATCCAACCCCTCTTGTGCCCCAGCTTCTTCAGGGGTGAGAGAACCAGTCAAAGGTATGAAAACTAAAAACAAAACCAACAACAAATCACCCGCAAGCTCAAGCACAGCCATTCACTTTAATGCTAATGACTTTGCCAGCAGTCCTTTAATGGCTATGGATTTTGCCGATATATTGAAAAATGTCTGTGTTTGAGATGAAGAGCCCATATTCTGTCTTCCAGAGGAGCAAGTATCATTGGTCAGAGTTGTTCCCAAGGCATGGTATAATGTGCGACTGCAGTGTCTCCTGGGCTTTCCCAGTACAGACTAGCTTGGGGAGGCCGTTCACTAGTGGCATCCCCCAGGGCTCAGTACCGGGGCCAGTCCTCTTTAATATCTTTATCGATGATCTGGATGAGGGGATCGAGTGCACCCTCAGTAAGTTTGCAGATGACACCAAGTTAGGTGCGTGTGTCGATCTGCTCGAGGGTAGGAAGGCTGTGCAGGAGGATCTGGATAGGCTGGACCGATGGGCTGAGGCCAACTGTATGAAGTTCAACAAGGCCAAGTGCCGGGTCCTGCACCTGTGGTGCAACAACCCCAAGCAGCGCTACAGGCTGGGAGAGGAGTGGTTGGAAAGCTGCCTGGCTGAGAAGGACCTGGGAGTATTGGTTGATAGTCGGCTGAATATGAGCCAGCAGTGTGCTCAGGTGGCCAAGAAGGCCAACAGCATCCTGGCCTGTATAAGAAGCAGTGTGGCCAGCAGCACTAGGGAAGTGATTGTCCCCCTGTACTCAGCTCTGGTGAGGCCGCACCTTGAGTACTGTGTTCAGTTTTGGGCCCCTCACTACAAGAAGGACATGGAGGTGCTCGAGAGAGTCCAGAGAAGGGCAACGAAGCTGGTGAGGGGCCTGGAGAACAAGTCTTATGAGGAGCAGCTGAGGGAGCTGGGATTGTTCAGCCTGGAGAAGGGGAGGCTCAGGGGCGACCTTATCGCACCCTACAGGTACCTTAAAGGAGGCCGTAGCGAGGTAGAGGTTGGTCTATTCTCCCATGTGCCTGGTGACAGGACGAGGGGGAATGGGCTAAAGTTGTGCCAGGGGAGGTTTAGGTTGGATATTAGGAAAAACTTCTTTACCTAAAGGGTTGTTAGGCATTGGAATGGGCTGCCCAGGGAAGTGGTTGAGTCACCATCCCTGGAGGTCTTTAAAAGACGTTTAGATGTTGAGCTTAGTGATACGGTTTACTGAAGGACTTGTTAGTGTTAGGTCAGGGGTTGGACTAGGTGATCTTGGAGGTCTCTTCCAACCTAGACAATTCTGTTATTCTGTGATTCTGTAATTAGTGTTCAGATAGGGAAAGTGGGTACAGCATCCCTTGTGGAGCTTACAGAGGGGTAACAAATGGAGTGCTAATGCCACGCTCTCCCCTTTGGGTCAGCATCGGTCCAGTGCTCTGATTTGCTGTAGGTGGGTCTCTAGCCCTAGCAAAATCACCGTGGTGTTTTTTGTGTGCCTGGATGTCTTCACTGTTCACAGCTAAATATTATGTCCAGATGCCAAATAGATGCAAGTGAAAGAATCCACTGATTTCGACTCAGTTGACTGTTGAGACTGATATACTTAATTTCTCTCCAGATCTCCCAAGGAACCCTATAATAGCCTGTTAATGGGATGGTTGTGTCCCACATTAGAGGTGGCTGCATTAGAAAGGTAGGTGAAATGACATCCTAAATACAAGAAATTCCAGGTGCTCACTAGCACCTACACAAACAGATCAACTGTGTAATATTGTTATACCCTTGGAGGATGGCAGGTTCTGACAGAGTTGTGCTTACGAATACCAAATGGATATCACGTGCACAAGGGGTAGCATCCCCGTGAGCAGTAGGCAAGGTTTCAGATGAACCACACTTTGCCCTAGACTGACTAGGAAGGAAAGCTCCAGCTGTACTTTAGCCACATTCCTAGCAGGTCAGAAATGCCACAGAAGCAGTCAATGGAAAAGCCAAGATCCATGGCTAGAGCATCGATTCGGAGGACCTGAATCAAAGGAGGGAAACATTGTGGCTTGAAATAGACCTTCTGTGTTTGATATTACTGGACAATAATATTATGCAAAAGGGATGAAGAAGCTAAGAGGATTAGATGCTAATACACTGCTAGGAAATATAAGCAGCTGCTCTCATGGAATATATTTATGTCCTTCACATTGCAACTACAGCCCGAGTGAGGACCTCCCAGGATACCTGGGGAGTTCATAAACCTGTCCAGTGTGTAGTATCCAATCCACAGCAGATATGCATTTTGAGGCCTAGAGATGGGCTTGTGTTACAAGAAAGAGATGTCCCTACAGGTGCTTCAGAGACCAAGGACTTTCAAAATGGAATGTTTTTAGACTTGAGATCTGATTTCTGCTACTTCCATTCCTCGTAGAGCAAACACAAACTCCCACAAAGTCTAGGTAAGAGCTGGAAGGCTCCAACCAAAGTAACATCCATTGTTTAGTCCATTCTGGTATATGCTCATACTGGGGCACGTCTGTCATGCAAAACAGCCCAACCGTAGACCTGCAAGGAGGGAAAATCACCCTGTGCCAGCTTCCTATGTCTAGGCACATTCCTCTAGGGCTGCATGTGAACAAATAAGCCATGCCTCTTGCATCTAGCCAACGCTGACCCCTCCTGCATATAGCCATGCTTCAGAGCTCGGCTCTGACTGTACCTGCCAGCACGGGCACACCCCGGGAGAGACAGTGCCTGCTGTCAGCTGTTGCTGCTGAGTGCAGGGACTTGGCCAAGGACACAGAGAAAAGGAGTAGAAGAGTAAGGGCTTGAACCTGGATCCCAACCAAGTACACTATCCGCTTGTGACTGAATGTTTGAACAACACAACCATTTATTTTTTTCCCAGGGAAAGCTCTGTCACTGCAGGCTTGCCGTGGCCTTTCCGGCCTGTTGGAAGAGGGTATTCTGCCAGGGAGCCAGCCTGACTCCTTCCCTTCTGTCTGAGGCGAGGGAGGAAAACTCCCCTCGGCCTTCGAGCTGGTGCTCCATAGCAGATGCACTCACAAAGATACCAGGTGCCCTTCTTTCCTGGAGACCTTTCAGACCTGCACACAGAGGAGGAGTTCCCAAAACAGGGCTTCCAGCTGCTCAGCTGGTGGGGACGGATTGGCCTGTGCTGTGAACCAGGTATCAGTGAGGTATGTACTCCCCAGTGGATTGTGTATACTCTGCATGTTTTGGTCTCCAATTGCTCCTACACCAGCTGTTATTCCTACCACCAAGAATAAGCATTTATGTATTTTCTGTTCCTTTTCAATGCTTAAATATGAAGTGCTGGGCTCTTCTCTGGGCTATGCCAGTCAGAGTGAGGATCATCTGCAAGAAAGATCTCCCAGAGTCACATCAGAGTGAGGACGATCAGGATCTATAAGCCCAAGGAGGCTAATTTACAGCTAACAACTTAGCTTGATGTGGTTTAAGGAAACCTGCAAAAGCCCCAAGGTTCATCTCTGATAATTTGCATACAGAGTCCAGTATGTCCGATGTCAAGTGTCACCAGGCAGATGGTAGTACAACAGGACATCTTAAAGGTATCTACCCCTCAGCCCACCACTGGTGCTGTGCTCCCACTGCCTGGTGTCCAGAGCTGGAGAACTGGGGGGTGAAAATCCTACACCGTCACTCCCTGTGGGCCTTTGGGAAACTTGTGTGAGCGTGCGAGGGAGGCACACGTGTCCCCGGGAGTGGCTGTGTGTACACACTTCTCCCTTCACAGCAGCTTAGCTGGAGTGCCCCCCTCCCTCTCCAAAGCATCCCTGACACTCTAGGTGAATATTTGAAAGACAGGATCGGGGCTTTGGTTCGAGAGCCTCTTTGTACAGTGCTAACTGGTTTCAGGGCTGTAATTATCTCTCCAAGAGAAGCTGTAAATTGGATTAAGGCACTGAGTTGCAGCTGAGTGAGCTCCCTCCATTGCCCCACCTGGTGGGCTGCTGAGCGATAACAAAAAATGCCGAGAAATCGGATTTGGATTCTGCTTCACACTCATGGCTTCCTTCTGGAAAAAATGAAATTTTTCCGGCAGAAAGGGCTGGCATGGGTTTGCTGGCAGTATCAGTCCTGGGCTCGTATCATCTGCTGGCACTCTTCCGGAAACGCGATCCCCTCCGTTATCAGAGAGAAATAAATAAATAAACAGCAGGAGATGTTTTGGCAAGGAAAAGAGGAATTGCACCGAGAGGCGTGTGTGTTCGCACACACCCGCATGCACACAAATACACACACACACCCTCACCCCAGCGCCGGGTCTTCGCAGCCCGAGCTGCCTGTCACAAGCAGAGGAGAAAAAGGGAGGTGGCAGCACAGGCACAGGGAGACGGTTGGTTTTGTTGTCTGTTTTTTAGATTTTTGTCCTCTGGGCTCAAAGAAAAGCCCAATTTTTAGCAGCTTATGTTGAAGGCATAGAAGACCAGGGCATGGGATTTTTATTAGTTGTGATGCAAATCCCTGCCCCGCACATGTGAGGCCCCTCCAACATCTCTCCCCATGCCTGTGAATAAGGTGCAGTTCCTTTTCCAAGGGCGATCTCAGCTCAGTGTAAGAGGGTCCAAAACTTATACTGAGAGGCAATACGAGTTCTCTGGCTGACTTCAGCATCTTGACCAGGACAGACCAACATCAGGTACCTGGGAGCTTATCCTCCCCTTTTGGGATAGGAGAAGCTTCACATTTGGGTTCCTTTCTATACACGGAAGTGTGTATTTGCCATTGGAGATGCAGGAGTGCTGCACTGCAGGTGTGTTTAGAGCAGGAGTCCATAGGTAACCCTGCAGGAATGGGCAGCACCAGTTAAGGCCACTGAATGAAACCATCAGGTTACAGTCCCAGCTTGTGGGACCCGTGTTGAACAAGAAGCTGACAGCTTCATTTCAAAGGCTTTCCTAGGGGAAAGTTTGTGATAGAGCATTTCTGTCCATGGAAGAACCAGGTTATCCTGGTTTGGAGGCAGGGCTCCAGGAAGCCTTGGAATTTCAAATCTCAACCTGAAGATACCTTCTTAGGCCAATTTCTGTCATTTCAATCCTTGCAAGCAGCACCTGCAAGGCATTAGATCTGTGTTTCTGCCTTAGAGAAATGCTGCCATCCAAGGGTGTAAAATTCATAGCAGCACTCTAAAACACTGCCTTCTGTCATGTGAAGATCCCAGGACCAGCTTCTCAAGTAGGACCAATAGGTAAATCATCCATAATCTGATTTATTCTAGCTCCTAAAGCTACCAAATAGAGCTTGTGTCCATCTGCGGTCTTCTATGCTCTGCCATCTGCAGGGTCTCCTCTCACTGTTGGACAGCTCTAACCAAAAGGGCAGCATCTTCCCACTTCTTCTGGCCAGGGGGAACACCTGGAAAGACATCCTTCAGCACCTGCAGTGGTGACACTTGTAAGCATTGCATCTCAGGAGTGTGGCAGCTGCCTCTGCCCATCGGCTGCCCCTGCCAGCTGGCAAAGAAGCACGGCTAGCATGGACTGCCAGGGCTGGAGGAGGAGGAAGGCATCCTCCCAAGGGAGGCACACTCAGGAAAACCTAAAGGGGAGTAACAAGATGGGAGAAGTGAGCCCCCCTGCTGGCCCCAGATGTGCATCCTCAGCTAAGTCCCTGTAATTCCTTGTGCCCTGCTGTCTGAGGGCAGGCTTTGTGCCATGTCCTGATGCCCTGGCCCTGAGGCTGAAGGATGCTTTGTGAAATGAGGCCACATTGGACCAGTCCAGAGGAGGCCTTCTCCAATCCTGCTGCTCCCTACAGTTGGTTGTTGCCACGTACTCCTTTCCTCTGGTCCCTGGTCTCACACCACAATACAGTGCCACAGCATGCATCTAGAACAGCCAGTTTGCCTCTCTCCTCTCTCCCGCCCTCCACACACCACCTAGAAACCCATTTTCTCCTCTGCTGAGTTCTTAGAAAGCGAAAGAAATGTCCAAGGGCTAAGCACTCACAACTGAGTTCAATTCTGATGTATTCCCTGACAATAAAAAGGCCAAATCCCTCACCAGGACCCAGATCCCACCAGGATATGAATAGAAGTGCTTTCAAAATGTTCCAGTGATTTCCATGTATCCTACCTGTCCGATTTCCCCAAAAACCTCGTGGGTGGTGAGCAAGGGTCCTGCTGGAAATGCTGCCTTCCTTTGCATGCCAGCAAGGCTGCTCTTTGTGTTTCTGTCAGCTGAACTTCTTAGTTAGCATTCAGTTTGGCAATAATAGTTTTATAAACCAGGTACTGTGTATTACAGATATACCAGTAGGCACACATTTATCTTTGTGTGTTCTGCAAATTGTAATAAGAATTTTGTTATTTTGTTCATCAGATCCAGCTCAGCTTTTCTCACCTTTTGCAAAGCCAAACAAAAAATAAGAGAAATAAGAGATATACAGGTCCTTATCACTGTCAAAACTTCTTCAGTGGTAATGTAGTGGTTTCTTTTGCATTTTAATATTGAAAGACACCACTGGGAGAGCTGCATATTTAACTCCAACCGTCCAAAGAAGGACAATACATTCGTAAGTGATCTTTTTTCTTCAGCAGTCATGGGCTCAACCATTCTTGAACAGAGGAGGGTTTAAGCCGGGAACTTAAGGAGAAACCTCAGTTGCTGAGGACCATTAGCGAGATGCTGAAATCCTTCCCAGGAATGATTGTATTTTGGTGGTGGATTGGGTGGTCCTTTACTGCATTTTGCCATCCTCTACTAGAGTCTCTGAGCTCATGAAGTTTGCATGGCTGTACTGATGATATCTTCTTGATGAGTCTCCCTTGGAGGCTGTTACATGCCCTCTATATAGTTTAGGAGATTATTTTCTTCCTATAACATTGTCTTTGCAAACATTTTCCCTCAGCGTATGTATGTGTGTGTCTTTCATACCTTTTACTGTGTTTTTTATTGTCTTTGCCATTTTAAAAGCAGGAACATGATTTATAGATGAAATTAATGAGCAAATCACCTGATGCTGAACTAATCCTGGGTGTCACAGTACTTTAGACCTGATGCTGGTGCAAACAGATCACAGGCATCCGGGCTGCTCCAGATTCCCTGCCTCCCAAATAATATGGCCTTGGGATCAGTCTAACTAAGGCTCTTGCTCCTGCATGTTTTCTGTTCTGTGGAATAGAGGACTGCATGGACCTGATAACTTATTTTCTGCTCATCAGGCTGCAGTTGAGTCTGTGACTATCATTAAAAGCATCAGCCCAGATCTCTGTGTGTTCTAGCAGCCCTGAAGTCAACGGACTTGCTCTACTGGTGAGTTTGGCCTGAAAGCTTCTGGTCTGTTTGTAGTCAGCTGCCAGATCTGAGAAGCATCTTGGATAGATTTGTATCTATGATAATGGAGGAGAGAGTCAGATGCCTTTCGCATCCAACTTAAGGCGTTAAAGGCTGCAGATTCTTCTGCATCGACACAGTTTCCATTACTTCTGTCATTCCAGCAGGTTATTTCTTGGCTCTCTTTTGACTTTGTTCCTTCACATGTAGGACATAGGACATGGCAGGTGGGGTGCCTCAACTATGCCAGTGTCTTCATGGATGATTTTGGCAGAGCCTCTTTCCTTGAGCCCAGCTGCTATATCCCTGACCTGTGCTGTGTGTTGTTAAAGCAGTTTCCTTGGACAGCTGTAAAGAGCTGAGTGAAAACCTTCCAGGATTTTTGTCAGAGCTGCACAGTCCCTGTCCCAAAAGGATGGATGGGCAGGATTCCCATTTCAACTTTATCTATGCAAGAAGTTTTAACTGTAACAGCAGGATAAACACAGTACATTTCCCTCCAGCACTTACACTGATATAAGTAGGCTTTATACCAACGTAACTTTATTCTCTTGTAGGCATGAAATTAAGCTACACCGGTATTAGGTACACATGTAGCAGTATAACTGCTCACAGTCTGAGGGGGTTATACTGATTTAGCCACAGGGGTTTTTAAGCAGATTAAAGAAGTTGAAAGATGGTGTTTAAACCATCGCTAGCAGTGTACATTGATTCCTAGGCACAATCTTTCTATTATCCACGTCCACATTTCGTGTGCTGAGGTACATACAAACCTATGAGCTTTTGCATCCAAAGAATAATGATTTTTCTCTTTCTTTCCCCATTTTTCTTTTTTTAACCACCAAGTGAAAAGTGTGCATAGTCTGCAGTTAAAATTTCTTCCTTTTTCATTCTTTCTTTTATAACTTGAAGATGCTTTCCTAGCTTCAGAGAAGTACGGGAATAACAGGAGGAAGAAAAAGTCCGTATTGCTCTGCTTTTTCCAGCTCCCTTACATTCTGACTATTTGTAATGTGACTAAAAGAAATAAGAAAAGTTTAAAAGTAAGCAACCAATTGAAGAGAGACAGCATTTACAGCAACACAGTCACCACTGAGAGTGAGTCAGGGGTAGCATCTCCTGCCTTCTCACAAACCTGTTTGGGAATTAAATATTTTTTCAATGTTTCTAATACCCGATTTAAAATAAATAAATAAATAAATAAATAAATAAATAAATAAATAAATAAGAAAGATTTATAAAACAAGAAGAGAAAATTGAAGAGGAGCCTTTCTTTTCTGAAAGCTGTTTCACATGGAAAATTTTGGTCTGTTCTGATAAGGGACCTACGGAAATTGGAAAGAGGTAACTTTATGTATCTATTTTCTATTGGGAAAGCTAGAAGACTTTTTTTTTTCTGCCTCTAAATTTTCCAAAATGGTCTTTTCCAGCAGAACACTATCTAGCCAGAGATCTCCCCACTATTTAAACAGTCTAATCAAGTAGACACTGTTGGTTGCAGCCAGTTAAGTCCAACCAGCCATTTTGACAAAGGAGCAGTAGATGTAACCATGAGAAATATGGTGGAAGCAATACTTCCTTGTGACAATGCCTTAAAAATTATTGTCTTCTATATAAAATTATTGTTATTGTATCAAAACAAAACAAAACAAAACAAATCCACACCCACACAGCAAAAAATTAAGATTTTGAGGAATTACTAATTCACAGGAGAAAAATTCACTTTTTTGAAAGATCTCAATAAAAATTTAAAGAATATTATTGCTTTTCCTCTGCAAATCCTATCAAGTGCAGAACAGATAGAGCCATGTGGAAGGGCAGAGGGCTGGGTGTTCAAAGGGTTGTGGGAATTGGGTGGGCAGACCTGAGCAGAGTACAGGTGTGTGGTCCGGTAGGTGGATAAGCATGCGATATGTATGTGGAGCAATGGCTGAAGATGTAGATGACAGAAATATTCCCTTGTGTGACTGGGCTGACAGGCAGGAAGGATGCTTTGGAAGCTCAGAAAGTCTCTGGTTCAGCTCTTTGTTCTGCCATCACATTTCAGGTGGCCATGGGTAAATAACTCAGTTACTTGTGGAGTTACACTGGAGATAAGAGCATCACTGCATCTCACAGGGAACTATGGGGAGTTAATCCTTTGCAGAGTGGGAGATGCTCATATTCTGCAGTAATTGGGCTCAGACAGGTACTTCAGAGAGGATACAGACACAGTCTATGGCCATGACACTGCTTAAGTTCTTTGCGGCAGCATGAGTTCCCCTCCAATTCTGCCGCCTGGTACCTTGTCCCGGTGATCCTCAAATGAGACAAATTTCAGACTAGCCCTCCCAGTGTGCTGGAGTGTCTTCATGCCTTGCAAGCTTTGGACCTGCTACCACCCTTATTGCTCTAAAGGTGGTTTAAAATGTGTTCTGGTGCATTTGGTCAAATGCTGGTAATTCAGGTTGAGCAAGAGGAGTCCAAAGATAGAGGACTCTGGACTGCTCTGGACTGCTTTCTCTGGCTGGAGTCTATAGACAAACTTCCCACACCTGTGTCGAAGTGAAAGCATCTCTGCGGAGAACCAGTGGGATGAACAGCAAACCATCTGCACCTTCACTCACTAATGGTCCAAGTGATGTTAGGAGAATTCAGCATGTCTTTTAGTCTACGGAGATTGATAAATGTTTTCAATTTCATTCTACTGACAAAGTGCAGGTTTAGCTGTATCTCTCAGTGGCATCTGGACTATGAGCAGAGCCATAAAAGTAGGACATTTGAATGATCTTGCAAGAACATCCTGCTGGTTCAGCAAAGCTCCAAGGAATTTTCTCAAGCGACACCACTCCCAGTTGGAGCATATTTACGTTATTGTGGAAGGGAGACACTGTGGAAAAGAATCTGCTCCTGGCGATTACTGTGGCTGACTCTGAGACCAGGTAGAACAGAGCCATTCAGACAATGCAGCAATAAGTGTGTTATGAACACCAATGACAGAGTAGATCAAAAACTACTGGTGATGGTCCTGGCCCAGGACCCCCTGAATTTAGTGCGACTCTTCTTACTGTGCTTTTTTGTCTGGTGAATCCATCTGGCACCACTTGTCTTGGATCTTTGGTGGCTGGAAGGGAAATGGGAACTGTGTATCACCAAGGACTTCCACGTGGGATGGCCAACATGTCTGGTGGTCATCTCTGAGACCTGAGAGACTGGGACTTCCAGATAGGAGGGTTGTTCATGCCCTGGCACTGCTCATCCAAAGCCCCCAGTTACGCCTTGCTTGCAGACACCCTGACTGGCTCTTCCCAGCTCTGTCAGCATGTGTGAAGACATTAGCTTCCAGGCCCGGTCTGAACATGTGTGTCCCCGTTTGGGCCTTGTTGCCTTCCCCCTTCTTTCCTCAGTGGGTCCTACCGAACCCCCTCCCCAGTTCTGGATCCAAAAGAATAATGGCTTTATGTAGCTTGTAAAATTCTATTATCTCTGTATTCAAAACTCAACAACTGGGAAATGGCTGTAATAAGCGTGTTATTAAGCGTGTAAATACACTTTAACTTCAGACCTCCAAAGGAAGCCTCTTGCTGTCTTCCTTGCTGTTTCCCCTCCATGTTTTCACCATGCAGTTGGATTTCATGGATATACGTGCTTTTCCCCCTCTCCCTGGCTGGTGCGCTGTCCCATATGACTATGCTAAGGATGCTGCTCCCTTCCGCTGAGCCTGCCATGGAGCCTCCTGGAGATCTCAGAGCGTTCGAGGGAAGACGGGGGCTTGGTGAGCAGGGGGGCTTGGGGAGGGGGGCGGAGGACTGGGCTGGGGAGGGGAGGAAAACATTTAAAAAAAAAAAAAAGAAAGAAGCCAAGTGCATTCTTTCTGCAACACTCAGGAAAAAGAATGTTTCACAGGGGATTGGAAAGGCGAAATTTTTTCACATCCAAATGGATTGCAATTTCCCTCCATTTAGCACCTGAAGGTAATTAGCTCGAAGAGACTGTCGGCTGAGAAACACGTTCATGGAACATTAACTCTCATACATTCTCCAGTTGCAGGGAATTAATAGGAAAGATTAAAGTTTAAAGAGAGCAAAATGCCATTACCTCGCAAGCCACCTCTCTCAGCGGCAGTAACTAGCCCTCACTAACCTAAAAGCACCATTGGAGTCCCTGGCTCCTGCTTCAGGCGACGACAGATGAGCGGGGCCCCCGCGCCGCCCGGCTGCGGGCTGCGGTGACCCGCCAGCGGGGACAGGGCTGGCACCTCCGGCAGAGATGTGGCCGTGCAAGTGCACACCTGCACCTCACCTTGGGGCCAGCACGCATGTGCAACGCGTCCCCACGTGTGCCGCCGCTTTGGTGCCAGGTGGGGACTTTTTGGAAAGGCTGCGGGCATCCTTCCCCAGACGAGCGGAGGGTGAAGTGCCCAGCACCGGTCCTCGGCGTGCTCTTGCCATGGCCTCGGGTGGGCACATGAGGCAGGTGGAGGGATGCCCCTCATGCCCCTATCCCCATGGACAGCCCCACCTCGGCACACCGGCACCCACACGGGGCTGCTGGCAGCCTGCTGGGCCAGCGCGACGTCCAGAGTGCAAGGCTGTGACACAAAGAGGCCTCGCCGCTGCACCGAGGCTGCAAACAGCGGCAATCCCTCCTGATGGAAGACGGAAGGCAAAAAAAAAAAAAAAAAAAATACATTAAAGGGTGGGGGCCCGATTTGGGGGGCTGGGGGGGGTAAAGTTTATATAAGCTCCTGCACTTTAAAGATTTCCGTGTTGCTTTAGCATTTCAGGGAGAGAGCACAAGAGAGAGAGGGAGAGGGAGAGAGAGAGAGCGAGAGCGAGATGAAATTGAGACATGGAAGAATTTATTGCCCAGAAAATTCCATTCTGCTATCTGATTCGAAAAGTCCAGTCCCCCCAGCTTCGGAAAATCTATTTTCCACATTTTAATACCCTGCAGAACAGTCCTCATAACTCATCCGAGTGTGTTAAGCACAGTTTTATTAGATCTGAAACAAATTTTGGTGGGGAGATACTATAGGTCATTAACCATGGAGTAATTTTATCCTTGTTTCCCTAATGATGCCATAATGGCGAGCGAATTTCTTAACTAAAGACCAAAGAACATTTTGAAGGTCAGTTTCATCTGTGAGCTCCTTCAAGCGCTTCTCGGAGAAGATTGGAAAACTCGCCGATTTTTTGAAGAGTCATTAATAATGTGAAAGCTGAAAGAGCTCTCTCCCATTTGCGTTCCTGCTTTTTACCTTTTAATTTTATATCGCTTTAGTCCCTTTCTTTTTCTCCCTCGCTCTCTCTCTCTTTTTAACTCTCTTCTGGAGCGGCCCCTCGTGCAGCTGAAAAATGAAATGGGCCATTCGTGAGGGCAGGCTGGGCTGCGGTGCGGTGCGGGAGGGGGAAAGGGCAGGGGCACCCGGTGCCATTGCCGTCCCGGGCAGCCTCGCTCTGCTCCCCCACGATGGTGTAAATCAGGAGGGGGGGCTGCTGGAGCCAACACGCTGCATCGGTGCAAAGGCAGGGAGAGGGACAGGGCTGTGCCTCTCCCTGCCCGGCAGCGTGCATGCGTTCGAGCCCTCCGATGGGTGAGCGGTGTACTGGGCATGGTGCACACACGTGTGTGTGCATGCAGGTGTGTTGTAAGGTGCGTGTGGGAAATTGAGAAATACCTGCATGTCGACTGACATTTATATACAGCTATGCCACAAGTGGATGACACTGTAAAAAATAAAAATTAAAATTAAAAAAAAAATGCCCCAAAGCTGGCATATGTAGCTTGCGCACATGTGTGTGCTGGGACTGCGGGTGCACACGGGGTGGGAATTTGCAGGTGCAATATTCAGTTTGTGTCAATTAGCTCACGTTTAGAGCATGTATGTATGTCTGGGGGGACACATGGGGACGCTTTGACTGGACGCTGATTTATAGCCCTCTGCGTAGTGAACAGATAACAGGCTTACCCGTGTTTTGTGTGGGCTGTGTCTGCGTTTGTGTGTGTGCGGTGATTTTTCTGGCTGTACCAGCGGGCAGGAGGAACCTTCTGGGGTGTGCGCGGTGCATGGGGGCTCGGCTGTGTGTGTGTTGGGAGGGGGGTGCAGGGGGTGCCCCAGTAAAGGGTTTGTCTGTCTGCTCATTAGCGAGTGCCCGGCAGCAAGCAGGCCCCTGTGCTTATGTGTTTTCCTCTCCCCGGGTGTGTGTGCTTCAGGCACTGGCAAGTGTTGCATTTGCAGATGCTGTGGGCCAGATCCTCAGCCGACATAAAGCCGCGCTGGAGCCCGCGGGGTGATTTACACCACCTGCAGCTCCAGCCCAGCCCCGGGCTGCAGGCAGTGGGGCAGGGGTGCGGGCTGAGGTGCCATCCCAGACCATGGCAGTGGAGGACTTCCAACCTGGAGCGAGACCTGCTCCCGTCCCCTCTGCCCCTGCTCCCCCAGCCCGGGCTCACGTCCGAGGCGAGGACTGTGGGGGGCTGCGTGCCTGTGCCTATTTGGGGAGGGAGTGCTCCGAGGGGGAGGGGGGCAGTGTGGTGACACACTCTGCTCCCAGATGTGATACCAGCGATAATTTCAATTTTATGCCTTTGTTATGGCTTTAATCACTTTCTTTATGCGTTTTGTTCCAGCGATCAGGGAGAGACACCTGATAGGCAAAAAGGATATCAGGGGAACAATTTTTATTTGGAATGTGGTGAGAAGTCTAATTAGAATTTGAATTCTGCTGAGCCTTGAAATGGTCGGTACTTTATCCTGATCGCCTTAGATATTGTTTCGAGTCAATCATCTGTCATAGTGCGGCACGCTGGAGAGAAAGGCTCTCCATCCAGCCCGGTCTCTCTGCCGGGCTGGGGGCTGCTGGTGTGGAAGGGGAGGGTGGTGGGAGGGAGGGCAGTGGTCCCTGCTCTGCCAAATAGGCTCCCCACGAGCCTGCACAAAGGGAGAAAGCCCTTGGCAAAGAGGTTTCCTGGCTGCGTGCTCCCAGCCCAGCCACGCACGGCTTTCTCAGCATCACAGGGCTGGCCCCTTCGGAAGAGGGGAGAGTAGGACGGGGGGTCAGCATGAGCATCCCCCCAGCTGCTGCCTGGGAGAGGAGCATCCTCCCTGAGATGGTCAGAGAGCCTCGAGAGGCTCGTGTGGCAATCCTTGTGGTGCCGATTAAATGCTCTGGAGGGTCAGCTCTCATGGGGAGCTGGGCAGCTAGAAATGGGTGGAAGGAGGGATGGGTGGATGGACGGATGGATGGATGGATGGATGGATAGGTGGATGGATGAACAGACGGACAGGTGTAGGTGGGAATGGCCCTCCAGATGGATTTGTATGATATGGAGGTAGAGATAGCTGAACCCAGAGAGACACGGGGATGGATGGGGCTGTTAAGAAAGGTGAGAATGGAGCTGGATGAGCCTCATCAGGCCGAGGGCAGTAAGAACATTCCTGATGGGAAATTTTTCCAGGCTGTCTGCAAACTCAGGTTGATCTTCATTTGTGTTACCAGAACACAAGGGGACAAAGGAACCTGGGAGTATGGCAACAAGGCACTCAGCAACTTTCCCAGTCCTGGCATTTCTCCTTTCAGCTTTAAACTCTGTTCTTAATAGTTTAAAATAAACACAAAACCATTACGAGCCCTATCTAAAAGTCACTCCAGAGCTCACCAGGACACCACCAGTAGCACCCTTCCTCCCACCTCCAGCCCATGCTGCCTCCCCCCGGTGAGACTGCAGCCCTCGGTCCTGCCTGAACTGCTGCAGTGCTGGGTGTGAGGGAAGCTGAGCAGTGGTGTGACCCCACCACCAAGGGGATTGAGATGCACAGGCAGGACTGCAGCATGATCTATATGCCAAGAGAGATGAACTGAAGAGAATCGTGAGCAGTAGAATCATTCTAAGATTCCCAGAGTTACTGAAATTGATGGTAAGGTCTTTATTCTGTGCTGTTACCACGCTCTGAGGTGGTGCCTTGTTTTGAATGCAACATAAATGTCTGTAACGTGGAAGATACAGGGTTGCACTGGCTGTTGACGAAAAGACAGTAAAATGTTTTGCCTTCTTGAGAGAAACAGAAAACAACCTGGGACTGGTGGCTAATTAAATGAGTTGCAGACATCTGCAAAAATTTCAGGCTAGGAAAGCTTTTGAGTGGTTATTTCTAAAGTGTCAGCATTAGGTTTCAGAGCTGATGTATGGAGATGGGTGTGGGCAGCTCGTGCCATTCTCAGCTACTGTCCAGGCTGTCTTCAGACTCAGGTAGACATCACTTGGTGTGTTTGTGTTCAGTTTCCCTGTTTGATAGCTCATCAGGGCAATATGTTGTTTCTTTTTTTCTCCCCCCCCCCCTTTTTTTTATGTTGAGAAAGTTGATGCTGTCACAACTCAGTTCTAAAGACTTGTCTACAAATTCCTGGATATTCCCATCCTCAACCACAGAAGGTCTGAGGCAATATCAACCTTATTTTACACCCCAGAAATACACCTAGGTTTGCAAACAGAAAATAGCGGACATGAAATATGCTGTCATATTTGCAATCCCAGCATTGGTCCCACTGCAAGTATATTCAGACTTTGACCCTAAAGATGCAATTCTCATAAAGCATCAATATCCTAAAAATTGTTCCTTGCACAAGCTGTGCAGTCCCCCCCTGCCCATGGCAGGGACACCTCCCAGTAAACCAGCCTGGTTTATGGCTTGAATCAGGGACCAGGAGGATCTGAATGCTGATGCCCACTTCCACTACCCCACTCCCAGCTCTACAAATACAACCCTGGTAATACAAGTACACCACTGCCTGCTTCCCTCCTAGGGATGTGCATGTTTGTGTGCATGTGTGAGATAACGGGTTAGGGGTGTTCCTTGTCTAGCTCCAGCTGAAGGGGATCAAGAAGAAAAATAATGATGTCTTGTATTCTCATGGCCCTACCCAAACTGGAAACGTCTCCAACTCCTTGCGAACACTGGGATCCAGATCCTCTGTATTGGGGCAGGTTGGGGGAAGCAGCCAAGATCCTTAGGGCCATGCAAAGCTCTGCTGACTACAGGGAGGTCAGGAGGGAAGGCTGGGTGTGGGACAGCTTACAGCACCGAGTCTTTGCTTCAGAAGTGCTAATTCAGGAATGGCTGCAGAGCAGTGAGGAGAGGAGACTTAGTTTGGACTTACATCCCAAAGCTAGGCTGTTGTACAAGTGGAAAGAACACTGCTTTAGAAATATCTGTGTTCCATAGAGTCTGAGGGAAGCTGGTTGCCCAATGGGAAAGTGCACTGAGAGGAAGGTACCTAACACTTCAGTGTGTCATCAGGGCGTTTTTCAAGTTTTGCAGTGAATAAAATATTTGGGCTATTCTTTCCCCTGCAAGTCCACTCATTGACTTTCACGGCCCCGTTCCTGCCCTCCAGCACTTATCCCAGCTGCTGATAAAAGCTGCAAGAACTAATTATTGCTATCACCATGGAAGCTCCCTGAACACCTTCCCTCCCACCTAAGCCTTGGTGTCATCTACCTGTGGCCTCGAGTGGTACTATTTGCTGTGCTGAAGGGATCCTTATGCATCATATGCCTTGTTAAAGCCTTTTTCTTGTCCAAATGTCAGCTGATGGATATTCAGCTGTTCTTGATGGCCCTGTGGTTTCTGTATCCTGCTTTACAGCCCATACAGCAACAGTGAAGGAACTGAAACAGGTGAAAGGTGGTTGGGGAGGGCTGCTGTAAATACTGCCTGCACAGGGTCCCAGAGGAAGATGGGTCCCAGAGAAAGGTGCAGGGAGGTGAGTGCTGTATGCTCCCCTTCCTCTTCCCTGCCACCAGCAGCCCTTGTCTCTGGCTCAGCCCCATCCTCTCTTCCACCTAGCAGGTGTCCCCGGGGCTCCAGAGTCTTTCCCCTAATCAGCTCATTTCCCCTGGCTCGGTCCCAGGAGGACACAGCACTTGCAGGCTCCGAGGTGTCTCTATCACTGGCTGTCAGGTGAAGCCCTCCCTGAGCACTCCAGCAGGCCTTTCTTTATTTATTTTTAAAATTCCCCTGAGCCTACGAAGGTCGTTTGAACAAATTGGAGCTGACAGACATTAGCTTGGAAAAAAGCCCATTGCACCATGATAAACTCCATTTAAAGAGAAACAAAAGTGCCAGGCGAGGAGGGAACAAACGACGAGAGATTTGTCACTGTTACCGTGAGCTTAGGAGATGAGCCTGCCAGCACTGGCCTCACCTCCTCCGGTTTGCATTATCACCTGTGCTGGCGTTGCTCCTTCCAGTGCAGCGGCTCCTGTTGGTGTGGGTGGGGGAACTGGGATGTTGGGCAAGGCCCTGGGGAGAGCCATTCCTAGCACCAACGAGATCATGCAGGCAAATTGAGCTGGTGAGACATAGCCCCAGTGATGGCACAGTCAGTGCTGGAGCTGCCTTTCCTGCCTTGCACTGCCAGAGTCATTTGTAGGGGTGCAGGGAGGTCCCTGCCCCTGCCCCGACCTGGCCACCCTTCTGTGCAGTGAGCCTCGGCCTGGGCATTCATCACTGAGGTTAATCCCTCGGGAACCTGCGGGGCAGAGGTAGGCTCAGCAAGCCACAGACACTGCCAGCTTCTCTGCAAGGGGTCGGGGATGCTGCCTGGCCTGCAGCTGGCAGCCAGAAGAGCTGCCTGAGGGGCAGGGAGGGACAGGAGAGGGAGAAGTACCAGAGGTATCAATCTTTGTCCGTACTGTGCTGATGAAACTTGTGCTCTCTCCAAAGATATTTCCTAATGCCTCCCATTCAATTTGCACATAGTTTCTTTATGCTTTGCTTGGTGCCCTTGAAGCAAAGGCAATTGGTTTCTCCTCTCCTCTGGGCATCATGTGGGATCCAAGTACCTCCAGTCCCATGCGAGCTGCAGCAGCAGACAAATGTCCTGGCAACCTGGGACTGCATCTTGGAGAGGAGCAGCCCTGGGCTTGTCACACTCACCTGGCCAGGTTCGGGCTAGGACTGCCTGTACCCCACAGACAAGTGAGAAATGAACTGCTCCAACAGCAGATATGGAAGCTCAGAAGGAGCAAGAAGTGACTGATATACCTGGCAAACAGGAGCTGAGCTGTGCTCTGCCTCCTGCCTCTTTGTCTGGGAGTCCTGCAAAAACTAGGCAAAGCTGTCAGCTGCAGGAGACCTGAGCCTAGCAGGTAGCCCCCAAGATCAAGAGCGGTCCCAAGACCTAGGAGGAGCGGTGGCTGGGTTGAAGCCCTGTCCATGTACCAGCCACGAGGAGCACAGGGAAGGTCTCCATGGCACGGATCCGTGTCAGGAGGAGGGAAGGCAGGGCTCTTCACCAGGCTTTCCTGTAGCACACTGCTCCATCTCGGCTCCCCAAAATCACCACCAGCCCCTGTGCAGCACTGGCACAAACGGCGTTGCCAGTCCTCTGTGCATGAGAGATTTCTCGTCTTGGCTGGACGTTCCTGATATACACCAACCTTTGATCCAACTGCGAATGCTGCTAACCTCAACTTTCCACGTTTGGGCTCCCTGCCCAGCTTTACAGTTAAGTGTTACAGCAATGCCTTTCCCGCTGCCCAGTTTCTCCCTTGGAAGCAAAAACTGCATTTCTGCAATGCTGCAGTTAGACCCGTTTGACCTTTCCCTGTCATGTGGATGTCCGGACAAGTCAGAGGGGGCTCAGCAGAGATGGGCAGCGTCCTCACACCGCAGCGAGAGCCAATCTAGCTGCTTGCTTGCACCGTTCCACCTCCTCAACGCTTGCTCTCCAGCTGTGCCCGCACCTGCACTTAAGGTCAATTTTATGTTTTCCCTTCCAGTTTTATCTGCTGACCATCCACACTGCAGACCCCACCACTCAACCCTGGATGACCCTTTCAGCCTGCCCCTGGTGGACTCTGGCTGTGCAACCTGGCTCACCCCGCACTGCCCTTCAGAGCCTCTCTCCACTTTGCTGCGTCTTTAGAAATCACTTGAGCATGAAAGCCCTGAGCACAGGAAGTCCACCGGGGCGATCCTGCCCCCAGATCCCCCTGTTCCCCATCTCAGCCTTACGGCAGCACAACCGAGTCATTCAGCTGGGGTTGTGCATAATGTGAGGTGTCATCCTCGGTGTGAGTCTGTGCCCTGCCTGTCAGATAGGGTGACGGGTCTGACCCTGCTTGTTTTCTGCTTTTTGGGTCCATGACCGTCCTGTACTTAGTACATGGGACACCAAGTCCTTGCTTAGGGCTGGTATTTCCAAGCTGTGGGTACAAGTGTCAGTAAAGGGTGGCTCTACTACTGCTTCTAAACCTTAGCTACCAAACAGTCACAGCAGCACAGAGGACTAGCCAAAGCATTGAGCAAATGTTGCAGAAGTGTTTCAATTTCAATGATTTCTATATAGTAAGATTTCAGTGGGATTTCCTGCAGAATGTATGTAGGAATTAGAAGCTCTTTTTCTAACAGATTCCTTCAGTTTTATAAAGCACAATTTTATTGGTGTTATTTTTGAAGTATTTTTCTCCCCCTGTATAATGACTCTTCAGTCAACTTTGGTTACAGATATGTTTTAAAACTGGGGTGAAATATGATGGAAAACAGAGTATGTTTCTATTGATGGCAATTCTTCATGCAGATTTGACCTTTGGGGGAAGAGGAAGGTTGTTTTGTAACCAAAAAAATCTCTTGCCAAAAATGTTGCCCTGGAAACTGAAGCTGTAAACAGGAGCCTGGATCCTTCTGCTACCCATTAAAGTGAATCTGACCCTGGAGAGCAGGAGATGGGCCCTAGAGAGCCGGCTGGTGGGGAATGAAAGGGGCTGGGGATGCGAGGCATGCCTGTGTGGGCACAGGGGGTTTGAAAGCCTGATGCTGGATAGGGGCAGAGAGGATGTGGGAGGCAGCAAAACTGGCTGGTGGGGCTTGGCAGCATCAGTAACGCATGGAAGGACGTGTACAATGCCTTCCCCCAGACGCAATGATGTTTCCAGAATCCCCCTGCAAGTCCCTCCTGCCCCTTGCTGCAGCAAAGATTGCTTTCTCAGCATCCCCTTCCCTTACCCCTGGCCCCCTCCAGCATCCACCCCTGCAGCCCTCGGCCCCTTTCCTGGCCCCATCCACCCCACCTCGCCAGTAATGAGGGGGGCCGGGTGGGCTGCCCCTCCTGCACTCCCACGCTTCCCTCCGGATGCCAGCAACAAGTTTAATTGGAAAAAACCAAGGCTGACTTGGAGGCAAGGCAAGGAGGCAGGGAGAGCCTGTACCAGCTGACACCATGATCGATTACCTGGAACTCCACCTGACACTGAAATTAGGGTTTTTTAATGATAGGCCGACTCTCCCTGGATGTGAAATTCAAATGATCTCCAAAGCTTCCCTGCGACCATCGCTCGCTGCACGCAGTGGTACACGCCACATGCAGGTACTTTGTCTCTGTCACTGCTGAAAGGACATTGTTATTACCAACAACTCTTTGTATTAACCAGTCTCCTACCTAATAGACAACACTTTACGTTCTGCACCGTTACCCAGTCAGGGCTGCCGTGTGCCTGAGAGACACATGCTTCCCCCCAGCTCCCCTGGGGCAATGGAAAACCAGTGCTCAAAGGAGTCGCCACCACGCACGATGTGCACACGCCTTGCCCCCACCTTCAGCCCCCTGCCATCCCCCAGCCCCGTGGTGGGTGGTCGCCTATGTTTCCTTTGGATGAGGGAGGGCAGATTTCCCTCCCAGTGACATCTCTCCCATCCCAGGGAAATGCTCTGGGCAGCTTTCCCCACCTTTATCCTGTTCAACCCACTGGGCTGATGGCCTCCCATGCCCCATGGGCACGCTGGAAGAGAAGCCATCCCCTCCTGGGGTCCATGCTGTCACCAAGCCCTGCTGCATCTCAGGGCACCTGCTCCACCTGTGAGGAGGGTATGGTGCTCCTGGTGGAGGCTGTCTCCCAAGATATTTTCCCCATCTTTCTTCTACCATTTCCTGGCCATGTTTGCCAGACCTTTGGGAAGGCAGAGGGAAGGTGACTGGTACGACTGGGAGAGGAGACAGGGGTTACTCTGCTCATATCAACTGTCCTTACTCATGGGAGATGCCAAGCTGAAAGACCAGGACCAGGAGGGAAAAAAGGAGAGAGAGAAAAACAGTAATACCTGAAATACTGTAAATGCAGCAGGGACAGCAATAGCATGTAAACCACCATGCATTAAAGAGGATTTCCTCCATCTCATTGCTATATGGAATGGAGATTCGGAAAAATATGAGGAGGGAATATTTCCTAGACCAGGCAGCAATATCAGTCTTTTTGTAGAGTCCTCCAACAGCACCGGAGCAGGCGTTATCACCAATGGGAGCCTTTGGGGGACCACATGGTGCTGACAAGAGGGAGCACAGCTTCTGGGTGGTGGGGACACTTGAGGGAAAATGGAAATCCCCCATCTCCAAAAACGTTCTCTGCAAATTCAGGTTTCACCCCACGAGAGGCGTTGTGAAGAGGTTAGGTGGGGACACCAACTGTGCCCAGCTCCAGCAGGAGTCGCTTTAGTCTGTGTTGAATGAGAAATGCTGGGCACAAGTGGGTCTAGACAGGAAAGCATAATTCAGACCTCCTGGTTTGCCTCACCAGGTGAAACCCTGAGTGATGACACTGACATTTTTCACAGGCTGACCACTGCAGAGCCCATTTCTTCCTTCAGTTAGGCACCTGCTCAATATAACCCATATGTCCTCAGTTTCCTCCTGTTTGAGAGATGCTTCTTGTATTTGACAACATGTGGAGATCATTAATGAGGGAAAGCTGCACAAGTTGCTATGGGAAAATCACATATTCTCTCAACTCTCGATTTTACCTGTATTGCTGAAGGAGATGGCTTTTCCCTAGGGAACGCTCAGCACCAGTTACTCCGTGGCTGTGACCTCACCTGCCCTCTCTGGACACCCTGGGGGATGTGTGCAAGCATCTCCGGCACCTTTGGTCTTTGGGGTCAGTGGCAGGGCTTGTGCTCATCGTTCAAGGTCTCGTGATAACGTGAAAGGTGTGGGGAGGGCAGTGCCGTGCTCTGCTGGTGCCTTTGCCCCACGCCCCCCCCGGGCAGCCCATGCCAGCCGTGCTCCAGGCAGGGTCCCCGTGGGAGCTGAGCAGGAAGGGGACGCATGCGGACACTGTTCCCTGCTTTCCTCAATCGCCCAGTGAGCAGCCCCTAATCTGAGGGGCGTGCCAGTATTAATGCCTTTAATAACGACGGATCAGATTGTATGAAGAGTTTTAATTGATGTCTATATCCCCGGAAACATAAAAACAGCCATGCAAACGTCTTACCACTATTATTTTATCAAAGGTTTTGACGTGGCTGCTGCATAGGAGATGTCAGGGAAAAAATTCATGTCTGCAAGGCACAAACAGGCGAAGTAATGGGATATAAATCAAAAACAGTGAAAGGGGAAAGTGGTTAGTCACAAGATCATAGAGTTTTCACTACCAGGGAGAGCAGTGAATTCTCAATACAAGCAGCAGAATTCATTCACTCCTAGGTGCTGCCAGCCCTTTCCCCCTCCCCGCTCCCCAGCACACTCACAGCCTTCTGCCCCAGGATGCTCCCGGGCAGGGGAAGGCAGTCGTGGAGGTCAGTACAAGCCATTTCTCCTCCTACTTGTACAAAATGCAAGGAAACCTAGCCCAGAAGTGGGGTTACAAAGAGCACCCCCTTCTCTTTGGCTGGTCAAGAGTACAATTAACCCTTCAGCATGTCCGCTTAGCCTGCATCACTCGGTGGTCTACCAACACATAAGTCTAATTTCCATTACAAAGGGAACAAAATCAAGTGTGAGAGATGAAAGGGGCTGATAGTTTGCTCCAGGCTGGTGGCAAAGAGGAAAAAGGAAAGTACAAATTCAGTTCCACTTGTTTGCCCTGGTGTAGCTTTGGGATAGCGCTATGCAAAACCAGCAGCAGGGCAGCTTCAGACCTACTGCTCCTCAGCAACGAGCTCTGACCTTCAGAGGATGTGATGGGACCCCATCAGTGGCTCATGGCACTGCTTGACTATGCTGTCCCCTCTCCACAGCCAGAGCTCAGCTCCTGAGCCAGGGCAACTGAGAGCCACTTGTGAGCACCCCACGAGTTGATGCTGTGCTGGTGCCTCACAAACACTTCATTTCTGTTCCCCGCAGCACTCTGCAGGGTGCCATGCTGTGGTGGGAACACATCCAAACTGGGCAGAGGCTGGGAAGGCATAACTGAATTGTGAGAAGTTCCTGCCTTCCCCAGGGCACTGCTGAGAGGAAGCTTGCAGCATGCCCTTCGTGCCCAGTTGCTTGGCTTGCAAATGTGAAAACCTGGAGAGGGGGTAAGGTGGCAGGAGGAGACGATGAAAAGGAGGAAAAACTGGTGGATAAAAAGAAATTTGAAAAAAAGTAAGTGAAATATTCAAACTGGAAAGTGATATTATAGAAAACTGCAGGGAACACGCTTGAGTGCATTCAAATTTATTCAAACTCTGCGTCTGACATTGATGAATGCAACAGCTTTTTCCACAATATGTAGAGCGCACAGGGCATTTAGGATTGCAGCATCCCTTTCACTGCAGCTGTCTCGGGGCCTGTTGTGAGCGCCGTGCAGACCCCTACTCTGGGCCCTGGCATGCCCCCTTAAAGAAGAGGCCAGGAAGCCATTTGGGAAGGAAGAGAAAAGCAAACAAAAAGGAAGGATTTCAGCAAAAGATGAGGGAGGAATGATTTCAGTGCTAATCCATCCTTACCGTGCATGAGGTCTTTATCTTCGTGGCAGGACCCAGATCCTCCTCTAGCAGTGGTGGAATGTCCTTCCCGATATGCATACATCCATATGAGGGGGGATGGATTGGGATGCGCAGACAAACCGCCATTCTGTGGAATGGTGGTGGAATAAAAACCTTACCCTACTGTCCACCAGCAAGCCCCAGTGTAAATTTGCTTTGCAAGCAGGGAATACAAGATCCTGCTCTCTCTGGCTCCAGTGGCCAAAGGGTCTTGCAGCTTGGCCCAGCACCAGACCTTGAACCAGTGACCTTCCTTCAGAGAGCACTCTTGCACCCTCTTTGCGTGCTACATTGGCAGGTTGGCACCCCAAGCGATGACTTCTGTGCTTTCCTCCAATTTCTCCTCCCCTTGCCTGGGAAGCACTGTGGATTTTAGGAATAACAGCGTACAGAGCAGCTTGTGACAACAACCACCTGCAAGTGGTTTTCTATGGTTTTCATATTTGCCTTTTTTTTTTTTTTATTTGGGTGAGCATGGATGGAGCTCTCTTTCCAGTAGATGCTCATGGAAAGAGGTGCAAGCCCACCAGCATGCCAAGTAGATATTGGACTCCAGATTTCTCTAACAGTGTTGTATCTGGACAGCATGAGTCCATGCAGGCTGACATCACAGCAAGACCTTCCCTGCATACACCTTTTGGTGCTGGAGCTGGCATCACTGCTCGCCCTGCCCTTCCCAAGTCCCCCCATCCTGGTTCAGAAGGACACCAAGCTTGAGCTCTGCATTGCCACTCTGGCCTGGTGTGGTCTGCAGGAATCTGGGAGGCAGCCTGAGGGTCCTGGCACCCTCAGCTGGGTGCAGCCACACATACAGAGAATGGAATTCCTTCCTTCCTACTCTTTCTGCCCATCAATAGCTGAGACAGCTTCTGATTTTATTTTATTTTTTATTGTTTCAAGGTTTTTTTACCTTCAGGTTGGAAAGAGTTGTATGTCTAGGACACAGAAGACCTGAATTGAAATGTCCCAGACGCACAACAAACTCCCTGTATAGGTTAGGTCAGGTCACTTCAGCATTGCAGGCTTAATTCCCCACCTGTGATGTAAGACAGTTCAGCAGCCTGTTTTTTTGTTTGTTTTGTTTTTAAATGAAAGATGTTTTTACAGTGCCATCACTGCAAGCTTTTACATTTTCCACAGTGCCTTTCTGCTACTGCACTATATATAGCACTTATAATTTCTGATTTAGTCTGTTTTGGCTTTCCTTTCCTTCTCAGATCTTCTCTCACAAATGTTACCATGGCTCCATCCTTCGCTCAGATGGAGATCAAAACGTTTGGCAAATGGAGAAATCTGGATGCTGGTCCTCCATGATCACAGTGGAGAGCTGTACAACTCCTGGCTCATGGGGCAGCATGCAAACCTGACTCAGCTCCAGCAGTTTGCCTGCCCAGATAGCCACGCAGGAGAGGAATGTGTGGGTCTCTTTGTGGGGCTGCACCCAATGCCAGGGCCTGTCCTGGTGTGTTCTGAGAGGCCAGTGCCCCAGAGCCATGGCTGGACCGACCTGGAGGTGGTGGAAGCAAGACCAGATTTGCACATGGGATCCTTTTCTAGGGCCTGTTTTAGAGAAGGGCTGGATGGGAAGGCTGGTGGTGGAGCTGTGCTTCAGGGACACGGGCAGGAGAGGTTTCAGGTGGGGGCCCTGGTTCATGTGAGATAACAAAAGAGTCCAAAATTTAACCTATTGCTCTCGAGTTCAGGTTTTCTTTTTCCAGCAAGGACCACTTCTACATCTTTAGGAAGACCTTTGCCAGATGTTCAGGGTGGTCTCAGAAACCCAAGGCTGAAAATTCAAAAAAAACTTGGTTTGATTGACAAACTAGAAGCATAAAGTCTACCCCAGCAGCGGGAGACTTATCACATCCCTCTCAGTCGTGCCTTGGGAAATGCAAGTGCCTTTCCACGTGTCCTGGGACGGGTGGTAGCAGGTCCCTCTGCCTCACCCGAGCCCTGAGCTGCCCTCGGAGGGGCTGGGCAGGGGCCGTGGGGCGGGGAGGTGATGTGCTTGTAAGGTCCTGCAGGCAGTTTGGGGAGGGGGTGTGTGCTGTGGTCTGACAGAGGAACCGAGAGCTTCTCCCTCTCCCCCTCTCTCTCTTTTTCTCTTTAGATCGTCGTCATGGTGTAAACAAACAAGCTAAACTCTATGAGATTTACAGTGCCCAGCTTCGGTGGCTTCCAGTGCGGCGCAGTGAGATATTTCTGTACAGGCAGGCTAAGCACTTTCCATTTTATACCTCAGCGGCTTTATAGCATCTTAAGGATTTCTGTGCATGCCTGGCTTCACTCAGAGGGAAAAAAATCAAGCTTGTAAATAAATACTAAATATATATGAACAAAAAAGACAGAAGGGAAGAGAGAGGGACACACACACACACACACACACTGGCAGAAGTGGAGAGGGGATGCAGAGAGAGGGGACTGAGAGGGAGATGGAGAGGTGCGAGATAAAGCAGAGCCAGCTGAGCAGCAAGCTGAGGACAGGTTCTCCTCCACCACAGCCAGATGGAAAGAAAATAAGCCAGAGCTAGCAGCTCTCCAGCAATATGGGGAACATTAATTTCCCGTTGGGTGGGGTTGATGGCAGTGCCTGGGGTTAAGCCCAGAGGGCAGGGGAAGGAGGGCTGCCCCTCAGGCAGAACTCATCCCCCAGCTGGGTCCTCCACACCTCCTCATTTTGCCACTCCACCCTTGGGTAACCACATCCCACAGCCAAGGCTTCACCCAACCCTTCTGCGGCAGGGTCCTGGTGCAGGAGCTGCCCTTGAACCTCATGCATGCTCCTGTGCCAGTCGTGATGGTCAGGTTCAGCACAAAGGGCAGCGGCAGCTTTCTGTCCTCCCTGGCCCCTTCTTGTGGTTAACCAGGTTTTCTGTCCTCAGCCCCACTGCTGCTCTCAACAGGAGGATGGAAACACAGCCCATGGCCTGCAGCTGAGACCTCAGGGACTGTTTGCTGTCTATCAGCAGAGTTTTCCTCTTGCCTGCCATGAATGGACTCTTGCTGCCCAGCGAGCTCCTAGGAATGAGCCACAAGGGGAGCTTTTTGTGCTTTGTTTTGATGTGAATGAAGAGTTTGCTCCCTGGTCAGGATCTTTCACCTGCACCTGTAACACAGCAAACAAGACCGAGATCTCTCTGCATGGGACAGCAGGCAGCAGCAGGAACACATTCCCCACAGGAACCTTCCTTGCCCCCGACACCCACCACCAGCCCCACGGCCCCGACACGTGGAGGTGAGCCTCCTCTGTGCTCTCCAGGGGCCGCACCACATCGTCACACCACTGGCCATGGGGCGAGGCAAGGAAGAAGTGACATGACGGCACCAGGGGTGGGAGCCAAACAAAGTCTGATTTCTTGTAGACTCGTCATCCACGGGCACTACACCACACCGTGTGTGGAAAGCAGACCGAAAGCTAGCGGGTTCAGCAGCACGGCAGCGGTTCTGCGTGGCGAATGTTGGCCTGCACCCACACCTGAGGGCGGGCCTCCTCGCGGCCTGGCGGATCTGGGCTGGGGGAGCCTGGCAATAAGGGCTGTGGACGGACAAGTCCAGCATGGGGGTGGCACACCTCCATCCCCAGGCGTGGGCTGCCCCTGCTTCGTGCCCAACACCGGCTCCTTGCTGCTGGGCAGGGAGAGGGGAGCATCCCCCCTCGGGTCGCTGGCAATTCCTCACCAGTCTCTCCATGCCCAGGACTCGCTTTCCCTTCTCAGATATTAAGTATTCAAACCTCATTTACATCCTTATTTTTCAATTTGCTGCCACAGTAGTTTAATTTATTCTATATAATTTCTTTTTCTGAGGGGACATTAATCATTGCCCTGTGCTTTTTGGCGCCTGTGGGATATGTGTGTGTTTTTTTTTAAATCAATAAAATAAAGCAACCTTCCTTCCTTCTACCCACCCCCACACTCCTTCCCACCCCCATCGTGCCCCTTTGCCGGAGGAGAGAAATATCATTTCTCTCACCATTTTTTCCCCCCATTGTTTCCTTCATTTGCAGCCCAAACAGATTAACTTGTCTTTTGATTTCTGATGAAATGCTGCGTGAGCGGGGTGGGGACAGCACCAGGCTGGGGCTGCCCGCCGTGTCACTCAAAGGGCGGGTTTAGGATGACGTCCCTGCTGAGAGCCTAGAGCCACGGGATGGGGAGATTTGGTGTGGAGGAAGAGATAAGGAGCCAGGACTTGGAAAGAGGAGTCCACTTGTGGGACAGGGGGGACGGGGAGGATGCAGGACCAGCTGCAATGAACCATGGGCATGCGGCCGTGAGGTGGGCAATGCCTACTACAGGACTAGGAAGGAAGGGAGAAAATGATGGGGAAGAAGGGAAAAGGGGAGAGAGTGTGGGAAGAGAAAAGCAAAAAGCAAGAAAAAGGAAAGAGAAAATAATGCAGGGAAAAAAAAAAAAAAAGAGAAGGACCAGAGCACCAAGCTTAACGGCTTTTCCATTTGACTCTAGCCGAGTGTTCACTCTTTCTGGAGCTGTTTCTGTGCCCCGAAGCAGAACCTGCAGGCTGCGGGTCTCTGCCCTGTGCAGGATGCAGCTGTGCTGCAGCAGTGCGGGGCACGGGGCTCCTCTGCCGTGGGCGCCGGGTTTTTTGGCCATTGTGGCTGCTTCCTTTTGTTGTTATGTAATCTCTGATAATGAACGTCCAGTTCTGAGAGGATGCTTAATGCGGTATTAGTCAGTTGAAATATAATTGTAAATTACATGCCTGCAGCTAGAAAAAAAATGGTTACAGCGGAAAACATCCTTCTTTAGTAGCATACTATAATCAAGAGAGCAGATCAAAAAAAGAACTTTGATGGACCGGTTTTCCATTGGAAAATGCAGAATCCTCCAAATTGAACCATTCTGCAGAAATGTTAAACGTTGACTGGAACTTTTGGCAGATATTTGAACTGACCCAAAATGTAATGGATTATTTGTTTTTGCCTTCCTCATTATATTTATAAGTAATTTTGTGTTTTCAGTGCTATCAAAACATAAACTTTAACATGATTTTTATGCTTCTGCATTGAATTTGTTTCAGAATTAACATTCTGTTCTACCCCATCCTGCCCACTCTATTTTTTCATTTCACTTCATGATGAAAATTAATGTAGAAATAACAGAATTTCCTGTAGGCTGGAACTTCTATTTTCTAAATGTTTCTAGAGATCAGCAAAGCTAGTAGGTAGTGGAACATTTTCCCCAACATTATGACAAGACAGAAGATGTTAATTGGAAAATATTTATCTCCATTGAAATTTTTTGGTTACTGTAGAAAAGCCAAAATTCTCAGACATCTTCAATGAAATAGGGTTGGACATTGGGTTTTTGTCTGCATCAGTGCCCAGATCCGCCCACACAGTGCAGGGAACCGCAGTGCAAATGTATGGCCCCAGCCACATCATTTGGCAAACAGCACCCAGTGATGCTGGTGGAAGGAGCACAGAGGCTGCACCCCTCGTCCTCCACCACGTAGGCTTTGCTGGTTAAAATGGACACATTTCTGGGAGCTGTGTCTGTGTTACTGCTTTGTTGCTAGTGCTGTTCTGTTGATATCTGTCTTTAAGGTATATGAAAGGTGCTTATGGGAGTATGAGGGAGTGTTTTGGACATGTAACAGACAGAAATGAACTCACCCTTGCAGAGAGCATGAGCCTTTCTCCATCACCTAACCACATGCAAGCCTACACCAAGCGCATCACAGCAAGTCCAAACGGCATCCTCTTCTTGGGAGTGACTCTGGAGAAATGACCGCGAGTTTGGTCTCAGCTTTGCTGTGTCCTATGCACCCTGCGTGAGCTCCCAGTTTTGAACCAGGAGCTTGCAAACCCTCTCCTTGTCCTTCTCCTCTTTTTTGGACTGGGCGTAGCTCTTTGCCACCTGGGATTAGCTCGGACCCCTTGCAGGACACCCACCCTGTGTGTCGCAGCGTGCCGGGGTGGATGTAGCCCCTTGTCCATGTGAGGAGGGGAGTTCAGCACTTGCATGTGTGCAGCAAGCATTTTCTGTGCATTTGTAGCTGTGCTTATGTTTCTCGCAGATGCCTCAGGGAGCACTCTGTGGAGCTGAAATAATGTAAGATCTGTTCTGCTCAGGGTGTTTCACTCCCTGGCTGGTAGGAATACCACAAGAAGACCAGATCTTGCAGTATTTCAGCCCCGTAAGTGGCTCCTTGAGGCAAAAAAAGACCCATGAAGAAGAAACACAAACACAAATACCAAGATATTTGGTTTCCCAGTGTGATCTTCCCTATTCTTCTGCCATTCTAGTACTCACTGGTACCCATGCTAAATTAAAATAAAATAAAATAAAATAAAATAAAATAAAATAAAATAAAATAAAATAAAATAAAATAAAATAAAATAAAATAAAATAAAATAAAATAAAATAAAATAAAATAAAATAAAATATAAAATAAAATATAAAATAAAATAAAATAAAATAAAATAAAATAAAATAAAATAAAATAAAATAAAATAAAATAAAATAAAATAAAATAAAATAACCAGTTATGAAACAGCTATATGTGAAGTGGATACTACAGAGTGCAGCTTGCAGGTTTGATAAAATACTATGATATACATATACAGCACAAGTACAGATAGAACAAAACAAATGCCTGTATTTTAAACAAAATTTATCCATGATTCCACCACAAGATATATGCAGACTGGGTCCTAAATGCATGATCTTATAGACAAAATAAAACTGTGTGTGTTCATACACAGAGCTGCCCTGAGGCATGGCCACGTGTGTCCCCCGAAATGCAACCACCAGTGTGACAAAATCAGACCGAAGGAGCCCCAGCAACTGGGGGGGTCTGGACACAGAGGAGCAGGGGGGGTGCCTTAGGAAACGTGAATGGGGGCACTGTGAGCCATGTGGTGACCGTGGCATACAGACCACTTGTGCCAGAGACCCTCTGTCCACCCGCGCACATGCTGCCGAGTGAGGAGGGAGCAGCCAGCAGGGGTGCTGGAGGCCAAGATTTGCAAAGCTGGCTGATGCTGAGGTTGGGATTTGCAACTTTTGTCTGAAAAAAAAAAAGCATCTTGTTGTCTCCTGTTCTGCTCTGGAGCTGTGACAGCTCAGCCACATTTGGTACAGTAGAAGTAATCAACATGTGTTTCCTTGGCTTTTCATTGCTGAGCCCCGCAGTGGCCGCTGCAGCTGCTGCTGGGCAAGGGCACAGGCGAGATATGGCCGGGGTTGTGCTGGAGCCCATGAGTGAGATGTTCCTAACCCCAAAGCATTTGGTGTCTTCAGGGATGGTGTCCAGGAAGATGGTGGAAGGCAAAGAGATATGCCTGATGGTAACCTCAGGCATGACTGTGCTAGTGTTAACCCCGCCTGGTGCATTCCCTGGCATCTCCAGCTAGCCCCACCACCTCCTGGGCTCCGTTCTCCCATTTCCAGGATAGTGATAATATATTTTCCTACCCTGGAAAAAGACACAGAGCTCTTATGCTGATAAAACCATCCAAAACACTTGGATGGCAGGTGCTAGAGAAAAGTTAGTGCTGCTGCTGTGCTAGGGCTGGTGGAAACAAGAACCAACTCCATGGTCCCGGTCCCAGAAAAATTACTGTGTCCTGGAGAGAGGAGGTGAGTGGGTGGGTGTGGGTGGTGTCTGTAGGCCAGTCGTTGGGCACCAGGGAAACCCAAATCACATTGTTCTCACTTCCAAAGACAAGAAAGAAGTGTAAGGTGCTGGAAAGATGGGCGCCATTATTGGAAAACCCACATTTCTCCGCCAAAGCTTGTATTTGGAAGGATGTTTGGATTTCCCTCTGCCAGTTTGGCATACAGAAAAGTTGTCATGGGTTGTGCAAAAGGTAACGTTTTCCAGCCAGGTCCATTCTTCTCTGTTTCACTTTCATTTGCTCTTTGTCACTTGTTCTTCTCTTCTTTGAAACCTTTTAATTGCCTGATCAGTTTGCAGCATCAGCAGCGAATGACGTAGCCATCTCTTTCATATATACAGCAGCTGGGATGGACAACACGGATGCAGAGCTGCCCTTCTGGAAGGAAGAAACAGGGCTCTGGTGTAGATACCCCATGCTGGTGTGCAAAGGGGGCCATGCCCCCCCAGGAGGGCAGGGTCTGTGGGGCACAGCCCTACTTGCACAGGGCTGGATGCTGCAGGCAGCAACATTTGCTGCTGCTGCTCAGAGGCAACCCTGGAAATTTCCTGGAACTCCAGGTCCGGAGCCAGCCCCTGCTAGGGGGAAGGAGGATGCTGCGTTTCAGTCCATAAAGTCCCCAGAATGGGAGGAAGGGGCGAGAGACACACAAAGTCAGTAGTAAAAAGAAATGAAAGTCGGCAGCTTGCCACAGCTGAGTGCAGACTCTGCAGAGCTGCCTCTTTTATTGGTGCCCAGACTGGAGGGAGGTTTACGCTCTCAAACAAGCCAAATTGGAAATGGAGAGCCGGCCGGAGCCCTCCAAGCAGGCAGCCGCCTGGAGAGCCACCCTGAAATCTGCTGCTTTCCCTCACCTCTCTCTCCTCCGTCCTTCCTCCTCCTTTCCACACCTCCATCACTGCCCCCTTCATCTCTCAGCTCCTTCTCCCACCCAAGGGCTTGTCCCCTGCTGCCAGCTTCCCCCACAGCTCCTGCCATCAGCCAAGCTGGGAGGTGGGAACAGCTCAAGGGCAGCCAGGATGAATGAGGGGGGGAGAAGGTACCCGGGGCCATCTCTTTCCACTGCTTTGCTGCTGAGCTCAAGGCAGTAATTGGCATTACAGTGACAATGTGCTGTGGTCTGTCCTCAGGTTTGTGTGATCCTGCTGCTGGGAGGATGGGGAAGGTGAAACATGGAAGATGGGGAAGAAACAGAGCAAGCAGCAGACGTGAAGGTGATGGCACAGAGAAGACAGCACATAACCTGGTACATGTAGTGCTGGTTAAGAATTGAATGCCAGATATGCCATGAAAATAATTTGACCATTAATGCAAAGCTTAAAGACCTGGGATGGGGAGAAAACGTAGATGAAGCACCCAAACTGGACTTGCTGTCAGGAAGTTACTCCCTGATAAAATGGCATCCAAATGGACATGTCCATGGGGTGCTCATTCCTCAGCAGGATCCCTAAGCCCATGCTGAACAGGGCACTGATTGCTCTGTGATGCTTCAGGATCCTGTTCAGACCTGCTGACATGCTAAGTCTGTGCTGGGACACCCAGGCACATTCATAAAAGAGCACTGGAGGCTGAAGGTGAGACATCAGTCACCAGCTACTCTGGGGACCTGGGCTCTCTTCTGCTCACCAGCTGATTTTTTTCCATGTCATTTCATTTATCCAATGCCTCAGTTTGCTGCCTGCAAAAGCCCAAAGGGATTATGACATCTGTTGTCACATTAAAACACGGTCTTGGTTACAAGGAGGTCAGGTACCATGGTGGGAGCTGTTATAGTTTGAAACGCTGGTCTTGTACCGTGTGGTGCTCTGCAGCACTGCTGCTTCTGGTGGGAAAGGGTCCTGCTAGAGTCAGCTCAGTGCTCATGGAACATCTTACGGCCAGCATGCAGGAAAATTGTTTGCTCTCATTCTTTCCTCCAGTTTTGGCTGTTGAAGCAAAAACACATAATAAAGTAAAGAGGGTTTTAATGACAATCTGCCGGCATGTTTAATACTCCAGCTTGAGGAATGATCCAGTTATGTACCGGAGCCAAGGGAAAGGATGCAGTTACTTCCAGTGGACACCAAATCAGTGCAAAAAGAAGCAAGCCTCATGGAGGATGGGCTGGCTGCTCATCACCAACCTGCAAAAAGAGCTTCAACAGCTGAATGTTGAGCTTCAGATTCAGGGCTTGCTCTCCTATAGTCAGTGTGTCCATATAGGTCCATGATGAATGGAGAACCTGAAGCTTGAGGCAGCTTTAGCAAGGATTATGTCCTCTGCGATGTTCAGTAAGCTCCTACTCTGCTCAGGGAGAGGGACTGGGAGTTTTTCATACAGAACTGTGGTGCTCCCCTCTCCATACAAATTCAAGTCTAAGAGAGGAATGCAGAGGTGTGTTTGTGCTGCGCTTATTTGCAGTTGATGCTCTCCCCTCATCTGCTGGATTATTGACCCTGATTGGCTCTGTCATCCAGCAATTTTTTGCATGCACAAAATTATTTGGACAAGTCCTGCTGTTTCAGAAGCATACTAGCCTGTGCAACTCCACTGACATTACCTACTCTGCCAGGCAGGTGGCTGCAGAGAAAAAGGCTTATTTATACAGTGCACTGGAGAGCCAGAAGGGGATTCTTGATAGCTAAGAGGATGAGAGACCTGTGGATATGAGAACCAGGCGCCCTTTTCAGCCCTGACTGGCAGTGGAGTGCAGTCTGCTCCTGGTCAAACTGGTACCGTGCCTGCCCAGGACAGAGCTGGATTTTGGGGTGTCTGGAAAGGCTCTTGTAGGGGTTCTGCTGCCTCCAAGGATGGGGGATCAGATAGCAAATTCAGGTGAAGGAGAAAGGGTTGTGGTGGGAACACAGAGTATGAGCAGAGTTTCTTGAGTGCAGAAGCTGCTGGTGGGGTGGAGCTGGAGACCAACAGCTGAGAACTTACTGCCAGTTTTCCAGCGTTTGGAGTAAGGATATGGGAGACACTGTGCAGTAAATCTGCAAAATCACAGCAGGAATGGGGTTAATTTGTAACACTGAAGCCTGGCTGTAAGATCAGGTGAACATCCACTGCCTTTGTACACATGGGGCAGAGCCAATAGTGCCTAAGAAGGAGGCAAAGAAAGTGTCTAGCTCATGATGTAGTGAAGGGGTAAGCCAGGTCCTGGGGTTCCCAGACACTGAGAGGCAGAGCTCCGAATTGGCCAGGTGGTGCTGAGCTGGTGCTGGTGCTTCAGGCATGCTGCCGCAGCTCCCAGCCACGCTGAACCCCTGATGCAGGGAGACTTTACAAGACCCATGAGAGATGCTGGAGGCTGACCCTTTTCTGTCATTGGGAGAGGAACTTTCTGGTTACCTCCGAGCAAAAGGACAAAGCTTTATATGATATATTTAATAAAACAAAACACACACCAAAAAAAAAAAAAAAAAAAAAAGGAAAAGAGGCCAATGCACAGGAAGGTAATGTGTTCATTTGAATAATGGGCAAAATCAAATTAATTCTACATTAAATAGTTCTGAATAAAGGGTTTAAGTCAGCAGTTTCAAACTTGTTTTCCTTAATTACTTTCCGTGTTTAATGTCATTAAGAAGATTAAAAATTCATTAACAAGAGTAGTAAAGTGGCAAATCAGTAAAGCTATCACTCCAGGTTAAAAACTACGCTGAGGTTGACACTTTGTACACTTCCACAGGCGCCGTGTGGAACGCGGCTGGGGACAGCTGGGGGGGACGCGCCAGCCCCCAGCCGCCAGGCGAGCAAGGGGTTGTCTGGGGGGTGTCCGGGGGCTGTCCCTGGCCGTGGCAGCCGCTGGCACCGCTCGCTCAGCACGGCAGAGGCAGCCTTCAGGAGGGTGGCACAGACCCCAGGAAGCGCAGCAGTACAGCCGTCGAATATGGCAAGCATCAGGAGCAGCCTCAAGCATGGAGAATGGCAGGTATTATAAAGCACCAAGGCGTGTTAAGGCAATCCGATTGCTCGGTTGGCCACGTGTCCCGAGCCCTTTCAGTTCGAGGACTCGGAGGGCACCAAGTGCCAGGGAGCCGCTGAGCTGCGCCAGGGTGGACCCTGGGGGTGAGGCAGGGTGGGAAGAGAGATTTGGGGCTTTTTTCCTCCTTTAGCT
Source organism: Anser cygnoides (assembly GCF_040182565.1). NCBI lineage: Eukaryota > Metazoa > Chordata > Aves > Anseriformes > Anatidae > Anser > Anser cygnoides. The sequence continues at coordinate 20,264,089 of NC_089879.1, forward strand.
TTAAAACTGGTCCCCAGGAGCAGGCAAACAGTTTCAGAGCAGAACAAGGCTTCTTGTTCAGGCAGTGTAACCAGGGCACAACAGTTTTGTCAGCCTTTGGGGACCTGCACTGTGCTGCCCTCACCAACAGCCTCGAGGTCCCTGATGGCACACATCCCACCACAGCACATCCAGCCAAGTCCGCAGGGAGAGGTCAGCTCCACCTGCACAGGCTCTGGTCTGGAATGCAAAGCAGGTGAAAGGAAGCCCTGGGAGATGTCCGTGATGTCCCATGTCAGCCAGCAGGGCCGTGGTGGGGACAGAAAGCGAGCTCTGGTGTCTCTAGCTCTGTGCAAGAGGCAGCTGGTGTCCCCCGCAGAGCACTGCAAAGCTGGCAGTGCTGGCCTTGCAGAAATGGCCTCCAGAAGTCATGGCATCAGCTGTTTTAAAATGATCTCTTTGTATCTTCTTTATTTTCTGTTTCTTGAGCTCTCAAGGGCCTTTATTTATCTTTGTATTAGCAGAGCTCCATCCCCGTAGACAGGAGCACACGGCAGTGCTCCCTCTGCCTGCCGCCCCACGCCCGGGTCCCGCTGGCTCCCCAGCACGATGCCTTTGGCCGTCTGTCCCACCTCTGTCACGAGCAGAGGGCCCGGTCCCTGGGGGTTTGAGGTGCAGACATCTCGGGATCTCATGGCTGCAGCTGGGGATGGAGAGGGAATCAGAAAGCAGCTGCTATGGGGTGCCATATATCAGAGAGCAGCACGCCTCTGCCCTGGCACCTGGAAAGTACACAGCTGGCAGCAGCTCACGTGGGGAGAGTGCCTGCCACCGAGGAGCTGGTTGCTTCCCATGGGCTCCTGAACAAGACCTCCTGGCCCCAAAGAGGATCGTCCCAGCTCGTCGGTGAAGAAACTGAGGCACAGCTTGGAGAAGGGAAATGTTTGTGGTTCAACTGACAATCTTGGTGTGCTACAAGGCCAAACACCTCCCTGTTACTCCAGCTCCAATTGCCCCAGGGCCCCAGGTGCTCCTACCCACGTGCATGGACCTCATTCCTGGTACAGCCTGGTGGTTCTCTCAAGGAAGGATATTGGCTGGTGACCCCCAGACCTGCTATTTCCCACCTGAGGCTGTGAGGAGGCCAAGGCAAACCCCCATGGGTAAGTGCCCTCTTGCCAGCCCTCTGGCTGGGATTGCTGTCCCCTATCTGGCCAGAGGAGGGGAGAAGCAGAGGCATTCCTGTTGTCTTGAGTACTGGTCATGAAAAGTCAATTCTGACCAAGAAAAACACCGTGCTCCGTGACTGTTGGTCCTCTGGAAGAGTTAGCTGAAATCCTCACCTGCAGCAGGATGTAACACAAAACAGGCCATTGATTTTGTGACACAAGGAGGAGAAGAGGGCCATGTCTGGTTGCTGTTGAACACAGCTTTTCAAGAAGAATGTGCACTTATTTAACATATTTTTCTAAGAGGCTCTGAACAGCCAGATCATGGCAAGAAGGGACCATGAGCTGCCCAGTGGCCAGATTCCCCTCTCCTTTATTTTGCTTAGCAGAAAACACAGGGGTTTGGTTTCTTTTTGCTCAGTTTTGGAATAGAAATGTTTTTGTCTTTGATTGCCAAATTTTCCTTGGACCAGAAAGTCAGAGCTCTGCTCTGATGAGCAGCATGACAGAAAGACACATTTCTCCCCTCTTTTACCCCAGCTTTGCTGAGGGGCTCCCATCTGCAGGGCCGCACGTTCCCCCCTCTGTGGGATTGAGCAGAAGCCCCCTCGCAGCCCATTCTCACCGCATCCCTTTGTTCCTGGGAAGCTACAGCAGCCCTGTTTTGGGAGCAGGTGGGAGGAGGGAAAGCTCTTTTTTTTTTTTTTTTTTTTTTTCCCCCCCACCCCTTTTATTCTTTTTCAAGCTTTAATTATCGAAGGACTGAATTTGAGCTGTTCTTGTCTTCTCCTTCCTTTCCGTCATTTCCCGGACAGTGTTTCTAACAAAGGCCTGTGGTTTGGGTTTGGGGATTTTTTTTCCCTTTTCTTTTCCCCTCCAGAGATCTAAGGCCTGTAATGAGACACCAACACCCTCTCCTCCCTACAGCCCCCGACCCAAGCCCTCTGCCTTGCCTGCCCCTCCCCGGCCAGCCCTGCTCCCTGGGGAGGGAGGGCACCCGACCCAGCCAGTCCCCCGGGAGGTGAGCACGATAGAGTTACAAGGGAGAGCAGCTTGCATACTGCCTCCGCTTTGATGAGGCAACATTTAATTATCTCCCTCTCCCCCAAGCCCTCCCCCAGTGAAAAAGATCTCCTATTGTCTAGGCTAATTTGTCCCTATTGCTTAATTCCCCAACCTGTGTGCTGAACCCCAGGTTCACGTTACTCCGTCACCCACCTCTCTGCTCCTCTACCGGAGCCATGAAATGCAATGGAAGGAGTCTGCATGTCTTCCCTTTGCTCCCCGTGCCCCAGGGACAATGCTGAGACCTGAAGCTCTCCAGGCACAGAAGAAATTGAAGCATGGAGATTGGCCATGACCAAAGAGGCAAGGTGCCTAAAAGCCTCTGGAGATTTGGCTCCACAGCCCCAGGAGCACTGCCACGGGTCCTCTCCATGCCAAGTGCAGTCACATTGCTTGTGTCACCTGGGGAGGATGGAGGCGAGCAGGACACAGCCCTCTGGACACCTCTCTAAGCTTTTTGCCCGTGATTCTGGGCTGGGAGAGATTTTGTGGTTGCTGAAATCCTATTTTAGTTTTGGATTGGGAAGGGAGAGGGGAGGAGCCGATCCCTGCGAGCTGTTTTATTTGGATTTTTTCCTCGTGGCAGTGAGCGGTGCCCGGTGCCAGCAGGCTGCACATCCCAGGGCACTGGGCAAGAGCTGTGCCCCGTGCCCAGCTGTGGGCTGGCCCTGGGCTCCCTGCTCTCCCACGCTCCTGTGGGATACAGGGGCGCAAACAGGAGGGATGCTGGAGCTGGGGAGGGAGCTGGGAGCACTCCTGCTCTGCCCCGACCATAACCACACAGGCGAGTAGCCACCCTTCCTCCCCCGGCGCTGGGGACTCCCCTGACCACCACGGGCCCTTGCAGACTGTTGGCCCAGAGACCCTCCACTGGTGGCCCTTGTCCCTGTCCCCTTCTCCAGGTGGGAATGGGCTTCCCATCCCCAGAAGCGAGACCATCCTGGAGAGGTGGCCACCTGCATGGCCACTGCACGTCTTGGCTGTGCCTAGGGTCACCAGCCCAGTGGTGGGGTGTGCTATGGGAACACAGCTGGAAGGTGACAGGGGGCTCTGGCAGTGTGCAGGCTGCCCTGCAGCCCAGCTCAGGCCATCGATGGGGGTCGAAATCCTGTGGGGCAGCCGAAGCACTGCATCTTTGCCCCTCACCTTCCTCCAGGAGGAGGAAGGCACTGTCAAAAGGCAGACAGCAAGGGGCTGGCACGCGGAGAGGGTGCCTGGAGAAAGGGAGCTGAAGGGGGAGGAGATCAGAGCAGTTGCCAGGTTGACTTGAGCCAGAGCCTTTCATGGGGGGGCAAGGGGCAGGAAACATGGAGGATCAACATTGTCTTCTCCAAAGAGGAGAAGAAAAGAGTGAGAGAATGCGGGAGGAAGACAAAGGGAAACAGGACTTGTTGGGGGGAAGAGGGGGACGCTCAGGGATTGAAGCAGGCTGGGGTCCAACTTAATAAGAAGCGAACCAAAACAAAACCCAAACAAAAAGTGACTCAAGTTGGCTGCGGGCACCCCCTCCCCCTCGCCGCCGTCCCCAGAAGGCAGCGAAGCTGCGGCTTCAAACAGCCGCCTCACAATAAATTCATGGCAGCCAGGGCCGGGAAACAGGCTGCTGCAATTTAAAGGAAGCGTGGATTTGCATATTGAATTAAAATTAAGAGCTAATTATGCAAATAAATTATGACATTTGGCAGGAGAATTTGCTTCAAGATCATTTATTACGTTCTTTTTATAACAGTGCGAGCGTTTAACGGTCAAAGACAATATTTTAAAGGAAAATTAACGCAAGATTATTAACCTAAAAACAATTCCACATTAATGAGATGTATTTCTCTTCAACTTCTCACACCTGGCTGCCTATTGATGCCCAGCCAGGACTGTCTCTCAATAATTGGCATTTTTTTTGCAGGCAAATATTGAATGAGGTGGTGAACGCTGCTTTGGACAAACTCACTCAGGAAAATTCCTTCAGGGTTTTAGCTTGCTGGTCTGTAAAGGAAAGTTGTGAAGGTCAAACGTGTTTCACATTGTTCTTCTGTGCACTCGGACTGACCGGGTGCGGATGCGCTTGGGAGAGGACACGGCGCTGGCTACCCCATCCGCATGAGAATAAAAGCTCCCCTGCTAAAACGTGCGTGATTGCTTTTCGGAAGAGATGTAAAATGAAGGTCTTAGCCATTTGTGGTCATTAAAGATCCCGTGGTATTTTTTTCACAAGATCAGGGCTGCTAACCCCGGTGTCTCGGCTCCCCTCCAGCCCAGGTGAGTGCTGCTGCCTGGAGCTGGGACCCTCAGGTGGGGCAGGCGCTGCCCTTCCCTTCCCAGGACCTTCTCATGAGGAAGAGGGCTTCCAGAAGGCCCCACATTGGGTTTTGGATCAGGAAGACTTGCTGGGACCCCACAGGCAAGCAAATGGCTCCAGGACTATGAAGTTGCCCATTCTCAACCACTGTTTGAGAAGAGCCTCTAGCCCAGGCTCTTCCCATGCAGCTGAGGTGGTCACCTGCAGCTGGGTGTGCAGCTGTGTTTCTAGAGGGTCAACTCATGTCTGGATAGAAAAGAGATCCTGCCATTTGGCTCTTCATGCAGAAGTATCTAAAAAAAAGAAGTCTACTCACACAAAACCGAAGGTATCTGCTCCATCTGTCTTGTTTTGCCTCTCTCTGTGCTGCAGCCGGCAGGGATGCTGGGGAGCAGGAAGGCTACTTTTGCAGCCAGGTTGCAGAAACTGTTGCTGGGAGTTACAAGGGAGCTGTGGCCAGGAATGACTGGAGGGAAACAAACCATACTTAAACAGCTTAGGAGGAAAGAAAGAATCTTCCTCCAGATTGGTACTTTGCAGCCTTGCCAAGGAAGACCAGGGTAATGCGGCACACATCCTTCAATCACCTTCACTCCTTCTGCTTTGCCTCTAGCACTGGCTATTCTCCACTGCGATCTGCACACCTCTAGGGCAGCACAGGAGGTCAGGACCCATGTCTGGTTTGGTGCTGGGTTTTCCTTTTGTTGCATTTCTTTCTCTCTGCATCTTGAATGTGCCCTCACAAAGCCATCTGGCTTTGTTAGAGCCAGGGTTTCCTGAACTCCGCACCCACTCAAAGCTTGAAGGGACTTCACCCAGAGCTCGATGGGCATTTCACTACTGAGGCAGCTGGAAGGCTGCCTTTCATGGTTCTTCTGTCTGCCATCTCAGGGGATTTTCCCCCTCTCAAGTTCAAGGTGGAGAGGACATTCCCTGCTAAATCAGTCCTGGCGCACAGCACACAATGGCGTGCAGAGCCAACCACAGGTAACAAATTGTGTTGCAATAAATGAAGGGTTTGGAGCCAGACAAAACGTGTGACATTCGAAGTTCTCAGCACTCCTCCCTCAGAAAGGCAATCTGTGACTTCTGGACCCTCCTTAATGACCCAGAGCCGGATGGAAAATAATATTAATAATAATAAAAGAAACAAAGAAGGGGCTGGCGCATTTTTTAAATAAAGAAATTTCCCTCATCTTGCGGTTAATTTAAAAGGTTTATTTCTTGAAATGAATCCTCTTCATCAAATCTCCGATCCTTGAAAATCAGTGCAACCTGCCTCTGTGGATAATGAATTGATTTGTAATGTAAATTATATAAAACACCCTCCCCGCCAGCATTTGTGTGTGAGTGTGTTTAATCTAAAGCGTTTAAGTCTGAAAATGAGCTTCTCCATCAAAAGTCTCGATTCCATTTACATTTCTTGCATACGAGTCAATTTGTGCCTGACCCAGTCTATAAATCACTGCCAAGGAGTGCTGTGTCTGTACCTCTCCTCTTCCCCCATCCCCCTCCCCTCGTCCTCCCCTCCCTGCACACGCTATGTTCAAAACGGCGCCTTCAGATACCGCCTGTACACAGCCCCTGTTCTCCGGCCAAAGGTGGGACACCAGAGGAGGGACCCTGGCTCTGGGAGGTGGGCAGCCTGGGCAGGAGCGGCCAGGTGAGAAGTCCTGCGCTCCTTCTGCCAGCTGCTCAGAAAGGGTCTCCCGAAGGATGGTGTCCTCTCTCTCGGTGGCTCCTTTCCACCACTGAAGGAGTCCACGGCTGAAGGGTGTTACAGGCAGAGACCAGGTCTTTTACTGGTGGACATTAATATGGTCTTGGAAAATCCAGAGTGGCAGCAGTTTACACCACCAGAGGCTTCAGCTCAGTCTTTGTCTCCCCAGGTCTCTGATCACATCAATTTTTATCCTTTACCTCATCCTATTTGCCTTGGATCATACCTACTTAGTTCATCTCCTGGGTGCTGAAACAAGTGGAAAGTGCCTCCAGGGATTAGGGACTGCCCTTGCTGGTTGTACCTCCGTACAGCAAGAGCAGGGGAAGTGAAAATGATTGTATCATCACCTACATTTGGTGACATATCTGAGTGCTGGCATTAGAAGTGGCTTGGCAGTGATGTACCTGAGGACCAGAAGGCCAGGAGGTTGGTCATTGCTTCTGGGCTTCTCTATGAAACATCAGCAGAGGCTTTGAAACATGCAGATTTTCACAGAGCTGTGTTTTATGGCTAACATTGAATGTGAACGGGATCATCATCCCATCATTGGTGATGAATTTTATGACACACCTATTTTCTGTTCTTTTTTTTTTCCCCTTCAGGAAAAAAAAAACAAAACAAAACAAAACAAAACAATTTAAACTGATTTTTTATGTTGGGAGAAAAATGGAATCAATTTTTGAACCATTTCATAAGTCCATAAATGAAAAATTCCAATATATTTGTGTGAAAGAGTTTACTGATGTATTTGAGGTACAGATGTAGTAACAAGAAAATTGAGATCTGAAGAACTGATTCGGAAATTACTTAAAACATTTAGTTAGATTAACTGATATTTGTTGGGTTTGTTTTAATTTGAGGGGCTGGTTTTGGCTGGCTTGGGTTCTAATGGTGAAATTGCAAATTTATTCAACACTCATGATGGAAATCATTTTTGAATTCTAAAAATTTGTTCACGTCAGGAAAAAATTTCCCACTCAAATTCCACTCTTTCCTTTTCTCGCACTGATTTTTTTTGAGTGAACAGAAGAAAGTCCAGAACAGAAGGCTGGAACCACATCTTTGCTGACAGAAAATATGTACTATGGTAGTGCAGGATTCTTCCTGGTTTAGACAGTTTTGGGTAAGGGACTGTTGCCGACTTACTCACATGGACACAGGGGTGGTTTGCTTGTGACCACAGCAGTTTCACCCTTTGCCATTCTTCAGGGAGACCAAGAGATGCCACTCTATTTAGAAATTAACAAAGTTAATTAACAAAGTTAATTTCTAAACCAAAAGCAAGAGCAGGACAGATGCTAGAACAGCCCTTGAAGATACATCCACATTTCCCAGTATATTCAAGAAGATTTACAAAACCAAATTAACCAGTCCTTCTTGGATTCATTTGCTCTCTTGCTTTCCATAGCCGAAAGACGCCTGATAGTGTTAAGAAATCAGAACACAAAACATGCCCAGGTGTCTAAAAGAGCACAAGATGAAGAACAGGACCAGTGGTCACCTACCCTACCTGAAGCCACTTGGTGTCCTCCTGCTGCAATCCTTACCCTGCCCAAACGCTGCTCTCTCTGAGCCCTCCCACCCGTTGCTGTCAGCTGCTCACCAAAATGGGAAAGGGAACATCCAGCTAAGAGAGGTGAGAAATCAGCTTGAGTGGCAAGTCAATCCGAGGTGACGGTCTCCTGAAAAGATTACACTGGTTCACATGGCAAGATGTTTCTCCTCTGTGCCTTGGTTATTTATGTTTGAAAAAGGGTTAACGCTTCCTTTCTCCCAGATTTTCTTAGTTTAAATACGTCTTCAGGGCATGGTCTGTATGTTACTGTATGAGCACACAGCTCCGAGCACAACGGGGATTCTGGCCTTGGAGAGGCCCTCATGAACTGCTGTAATATAAATGGTAGGAAGAGTTTTTCCTCGAGATTACCCTGGGGGATTGAGGTCAGACCTTCAGCGAAGGAAGACACAAACCTATTACCAGTTTCTGTGGGGACTAATACAATTTGCACTTCGTTAGAGGAATTCAAAGTGATTTGTACACATTAATTACTCCTTGCAGCATCCCAGCTGGATAAATATTATTACCTTCATTTTACAGAAAGGGTAACTAAGATGTAGAGAATTTCATTTGTTTGACTACAACTGTACAGCATGCCAATGGCACAAGCCAGGAATAAAACATCAGAGCTGATTGCCGGCCCCTGCTCTCTCCAAACCTGTGGGTCCCAAATATTTTTTGCCCAGGAGAACATCCCAAGCGAAGAAAGTGGCTGCGACTCGTGGCTGGGCTGGGTACCGCTGTGACAGGGTCTGTGCTCCGGGAACAGCACGTGTGGCACTGCCTGGGAGGCACCTCTCCAAACCCCAGCCTGCACAGCCTTGCACAGGCAGGAGGAGGAAATGAAAGTGCAATTAGCTGGAAACAAATGAATTTGTGTTGCATATATTTCCCAAGCTGATGGGTTGGTGAATGAACCACTCGTTATTTCATGAAGCAGCATCTTTAAAGGTCTGTAGAACAACTTAGAGAAAACACAGCCTTTCTGTTTGACATTTTTGCAATATTTCTGAATGTTGTCTGTCCTAGTTTCAGGCACAGGTGCTTTTCTATTTACATATTTCTTTCATGAAAACAAATCTGTGAAAAAGTTTTGTAGTTATTTAAACTTCTCACCTGGAATTTTTCCATTTTTCATGAGCACCATATTGTCAGCGTCAGCACACAATCTACTGAAATAAAATATTTTATACCTTAAATATCAAGGTCCCTTTTTTCTAGGCCTTTAAAAAAAAAAAAAAAAGCAATGTTCCCCTCTCCAGAAGCAATGTATATCTAAAGTCAAAGAGACTCAAAATGAAACAGGACACAAAGCAGAGCTAAAAATATGGAACAAAAGAGAATAACAAAACCTGAGCTAGTTTTGAGTTTGATCAACAATTTCTTATTACAGTTGTTGAAAAAAAAAAAAAAAAGTACTTTTAAAGCTTTTTTTTTTTTAAACTATAAGAGCAAAACATGTGTCCAGAAATTTTCTGGCCATTTATAATTTGTCACTTTCCACCTGTGTGGTGAACAGAGTACTTGGTATTTCTCTGCTGCAACAGGCTCAGAAGATGAGACCAGAGCGATGGTGCTCCTGTGTTAGCTTCCCAGAGGTGGCAAAAAGGGTTCTCCAGGTAAGACAGATCTGAGAGTTTTACTAGGACAATAGTAAGCTCTCTGTATTAATTATTCCTAGTTGCATTTGAGCTGGTATCCTGTCGGATGCTATTTTTCAGTCTGTGCTTTGCAGATTCCTGGCAGAGCAGGGACTTACTGCAAGGAAGGTGGGAAAAGCGGTTTCACAAGTGCTCTCCAGCAGTTAGGGAATTTTCTGCTGGGGTGCTGAGCCTTCGTGGGAGATTGTCTAGGGGTCCACAAATCAAAGCAAGTTGAAAGCCACTGTGGCAGCATAATGTTATATTGATTGCTTTGTTTTTGCAGGGGATAGATTTTGTTTAATCTTCCCCTTCCTTACATTGCTTGACACCATTAGTTTTATCTTCACTGACATCGAATATAAAAAATCACTAGAGAAGAGACTTTCTAATGTGCTTTGCACAACTTTCTAGCAGGTGATAACACAGGAAGCACTTTCTGGGGCACAGTAGCACCCTAAAACAAGTTTTGTTTAAACAAGAAATCAGGTAGCAGAGAAAAAGCATGGGCTTGAAAGGGATGAGAGAAGGACTGTTTTTTTCAGATATTATTCAGTGTGTGTTTTAGAAGTTTGGGCCTTTTTTTTTGGGCACCATTCCTGGTGCCCATTGCCCCGCCGGCTGCTCTGAGGGCTTTAATCAAAAGGGAGACCAACATTTGACGTGAGCACAGTGGGGAGAGGAGAGGCGGTGGGGAGGGAGGGGGCTGCCAGCCCGAGGCCAGACAAAGTCCCCATATGGAGAGCAGAAGGACGCCGGGCGGCCGCATCCAGAGCCATCCCTCTGCTCCCCCTGCGCCGCACGGCCCCTGCTCTCTGCACAGGCTCTTAACATAACAAGGGGGGCGAGGGGGCGACCAGCTCGTGCTCGGCCACCCCGGATTACTCCAGCTCAGCCCCGGTCTCCCAGCTACTGATCCCAGGCAGCCCATGCCCTCTCCCCATGCCCGTCCCCCCCAGCAGCATCCCCAGCGGCGCTATTGTCTGCCAGCCACTGCAGTGGGGAGAGGTGCTCCTGGTCGATGCCTGATAAAGGCGAACAACAACCGGGAAAATAAATAAATAAATAAATAAAAAATAAACATTTATCCATATGCATACATCCATATGTATACATGTGTCTACATTCAATAAATAAAACAAACCAGCCAAGCCCTCGAGGCTATTTGAGCTCCGTCTATTGTTCAGGGACTAGGGCTTTCCTCCCTCCCCTCCCATTTCCTAATGAAATCCCCCAAGCCCTCCTCATTTCTCCCCCACCCCCAAAGGGCACTCACACAGGCGTGCTCTCAGGGACTTTGTCTCCTATGGATGGAGCAGCATAGGTTGTCAGGATGGGGAAAATCTTTTATTTACCAAGGCTGGGGGTGACAGAGGCTTACTTAGCCCTAAACCCCTCCAGAGACTCTTCAAAGCCCTCATCACCTCTCCGTGTGCTGGCCTTCTGATTTGGAGCATCCCCAACCATCTCTCAGCCAAACCAAACCCTGCCTTCTCCTCCCTCACCCCCACAGCTGCACATTCATGCTCCAAGCCTGGCCACGGCTGCAGGGAGACAGATGTAGAATTGCTGACTTCTCTCTTGAAATCACCCCACATATCCACACAGAGCCCCAGATGGGTCAGTCTAAGAACTAGTGACTGATGATCTCGGGGAACATTGCACTTTGCCTTGGTTTCCCCAGCGATTAGATGGGGATAATGCTACCAAAACTCTTTATCAAGATTTGGGAGAATATGCCATAAAAGATCTTGGCTATTGATATGATATGATATGATATGATATGATATGATATGAATTATACTATACTATATTATATATTATAACGTTTATTATATTATATTAATATAAATACTGGAAAAGGCCCCAACACACCCTCACCCTCCACCTCAGACCCATCTCTCTTGAGCCAGCCGGGCTCCTTATGGTCTGCTCAGCCAGGAACTGATCATGGTCTGAGGGGAAGAAGAGCAAAACTGCAAGTGTTCATGCCAGCTGGATGAGCAGAGCACACCTCTGCTCTGGAGGGTGCTGGGGCAGGCCGGACGGTGCCACTGCTCGCTGGGTGGCCATGGTACGTAGAGCTGCACAGGTCTGAAGGCCACCAGCCCTGGGCACCGGGTGCAGATGAGGGGCTCTGCCCATGCTTGCAGGCAGGGGTCTGGTTGTGCTCACCCTCCATCCCCTACACAAAACCCAATTTCTTTACACAGCGAAGGCAAGTTCCCCTCCTCTGTGTTTTTGCCTTCCACTGCACACGAAAATGCTGACGGATTTCCCTGATCGCTAGCCATGCTGGCTAGTGGCTAAAGCAGTTCATTTCAGACCCCGTGCAGGTATTTCTTACCATATATTATAGTGAATAATGTATCCCCAGCCATGCAGCACAAGGCTTATAAGGCTATCTCAGTATTCTGGTGACAGCTTTAAACCACTCGACCATTGACCATTCAGGTCTCATGGTTTATAGAGTCACCAGCACACCTTGACAGGGTTATAGCCTACTTATTGGTATAAAGCATGGTTAGGGATACATTATTATAGCACGTTGCTTCTGAAACAGGGCCGTGGGCCACCAGTGGCCTAGAGAGCCCTTGCTGGTGATCTGCAAGGGGCTGTGTGATGTGGACAGCCTGATTAACATCTACCTGCTGAACTGCAGGGAGCAATTCCTGGAGTGACCTGAGGGACAGTGCTCTCTCACTCCTAGGAGGACAGGGAGCTCAGGCAGTTCAGACAAGATGGGGACTCCAATATTTCTGCTTTCTACGGAAATGGGCATCCAGCTGTGCCTGAGGACCTCCCTTTAACACTGATGACCCAAAGTGCTGCAGTCCCCATAGTCTTTTTCCTACCCAGCAGGCACCATGCAGGTTGCCACAAGGCTGAGAAATGCTTTGGCGAGTGCTGTCCGCACTCTGAATCATTTATGTCCACCTTCTCGGGGCGGCTTCAGGTTGGATGCAATCTGGCTGTCTTGGTTCTGTACACATGCCAATTTGGTTTGGCTCATGCTAGATGCTCATTAACAATTACAGAGTTAAGGCAGTTAATCACTACAGCTGAGGTTGAAATCTGACTTTTCTTCCGATTCCAGGTCCCAGCTTTGCAAGCTTTTCCCACCTTTCTCAGAAAGGTTTCTTCCCAACTGCCATTTCTACTTTTGTTCTCCAGAATCATTATTTTATTACAAAGTTTCTGAGTGTTGTCTGAATTACCTTCAAATGCGACATGGACTTGTCCTAGTTGTTATTGCAGAGCTGGGATGATTTAACAAACAACTCAGGTTAAAAACGTTGACCTCGTGTTGCTTCCTGATCTCATTTGATTTGTTAAATATTGAGCCAAATTTGGAGAAAAATTAGCTTGGTACTTTGAAAGCCCTCAGAACTGGAACTCAGCAATAATGCAGCTGTGCTTTAAAATTTCTCTGCCTGCACTCCCTCTTTAAGTGCTATTAAAGGAAATATTTGCTAAGGATATTTCAGTTATAGGACTGGTTAAATGGATCCATTACAGAATTACTACATGCCAATGTTCAGGATGCCTCTGAAACAAATGGACTCATTTTCTCAAATGTTATGTTTAAGTCTCAGAAAGCTCTCGACCACAGCCCCGTTTGACATATGCCTCTTCAGTGCCTTCTCTTGGTTTCCTCCGCAGCCTTGATCCTGCGGAGATTTATGCTTGTGATTAACTTTAAGCATGTAAATAGTCCCTCCGAGTTTGGCGGGATGGCTGCAGGCAGCAGCGCAAGCACACCCTGATGGGGTCGAGGCTAGCCCCAGCCACCCTGCCTGGATGCTGCTGCCAGATGTGTGTGGTTTGGGCTCCACCAACTGCACAGACCTGACCCAGGGCAGGTATCCCCCCAGCACCACGCCTTCCCAAGCAAGCCAGAGCACACACTCTGTGGCTTTTGTGCCAGCTTCAATTTTGTTCCACCTTTCTGCAAGCCACAGGGGGATGACAGACAATATTTTAAGGCATAAATTCAGAGTCACAGACAAATAATACTGAATGCACACTGAGTCTGCCAGGAGAAGTTAACCTGTCAGCACTCCCTGAAGGGATCTGAATTAGCAGATTAGCCTCACACCAGAGTAGCAGCTGTGTCTGCTGGCCACTGTGGTTCTCACCCAGGACTCAGAGTCTAAAGCCCAACTTTCTTGCTGGGTCAATCCAGGCTCCGGCAGGTTTAGGAAAGCAGAGTGGTTGCTTACCTTTGCACAGTAATTTCTGTGAGTATGAGGCTTTGGTGGAGTTTAATAATAAGTGGTAAAATCCTGCAACATGAAGATGTGAGACTGTTGGTCTTCTGATAGTCATTTTTACTGAAGGACAAGAAGTCACAAGATACTGAAGCAAAGTCAAACAAACAAGCTTTTGTGGACATAGGTTTTTACTGTTGTTGCATGGCCTGTACTACATGGCACACATGGAAGGGAAGAAAGCAGTAACAGGGGAAATATTGCTGCCAGTATGTTTAACAGCACAGAAACCTCTTCAGAAACCCATCCTTGAGCATCAAGGCAGTGCATGCATGGCACTGCAGAGGGTGAGATGGCACTGACATGAGGGTTGTACTGGGACTGATCTGTGACAACTTGGTTGCTTTGCACTCCGCTTCTCAGCTCAGGTTTGCACTTCCAGCAGAACAAACCTCCACAATCGCATCTCCCTTCACTTGACCCAAACCTCTTCGCCAGCTTCTCTTTCCTTGGGGCTGAGCCCCACCAGTGCTAGACTGGGAGTGCAAGGAACCAGGCCCACCTCCACAAACAGATGGCCAGATCATAGTGCAGGTGGAGCAACTGCAAGATACACAACTAATTAAATGCACTAGTGTGGGGTATTTATTACGTTAAAATGCTCACGAAATTCAGAGTCACCTAAGACTTACGATGGCATTATCCACTGCTGCGGCAGAATTAATGGGCAGCCCTTCCTGTGCGCTAAAGCAGACAACAGAGGGGGGTACTCTGTCATCCAGGGGTGAGAGCGGGGAATGAATGCATATACAGTACTCCCCTCTAATGCTAATGGACCCTAGCACTGAGATTAGATTTACACCCTCCCTCGAAACGTACACCAGGGAAAGGCAGCTCCCCCGGGCAGCTTCTGAGCGGTGTGACGCTGCCCGTGCCGCGCTGCGCTCCCCCTGCCCGATCCCCTTTTCCTCTGCCCGGTGCCTTGTGGCCGTGGTGGGCAGTGCAGCGCTCCCCCCGGCACCCCTGTGCATTCCAGTCCCAGTCCCAGTGTGAGGGGCTCACCCCTTTGCACGTGCCCACCACCCCACCACCAGTGCCAGGCAGCGGCCAGCGTTTCACTCCCTAGCACTGACAGAAAGCCACGCAGTGCTATGAAGGGTTACGCAGCCCTTTTACAGTCTCTTTGCTGAAGGCATGAAGAAATTATCCTTCCCCTTGCCCTCCCATCATCTGTGCTTCAGGAATGGGATTTTGACCTGAGGAATAATAAACCTAATAACGGGGAATGTGTGACTATTGATCTTCCACTTGCAGCAGAGGCATGCTCAGGGAAGAGAAGGCCAAGCCACTGGGAACGTTTCCATGGATGGATTTTTCCATCCACAGCTCCACGTCTGACCCAAGCCACTTGACCAGCTCCATCCTGAGCCCCTCAGGAGCAGGCCCGGGCGGCCCAGCCCTGGGGCTGGGTAGGAGCATGGCGGTGCCCCCGACTCCTCCTGCTGCAGCCAGAACAGGCCCACCAGGGCCCACAACATGGGCTCCAGCACCCGAGCAGCCCAGCTCTCTGGGGTGGCCTTCAGCCTTCGTCCCGCACAGAGGGCCCGCTCCTGGGCAGCCTTGCGCTTCAGGCACGAGGAGGGAGTGACCACAGGCCTCCTAAAGCTCTCCCGGCAAATAATTCACACCAACTTGTTTAAAGGAGCAAATGGGTTTAATTATTAGTTACAATCTTGTCAATAATTATCACCCCATCTGTGGGTAATAAATGGCAGCTTCTCACAGACTGCATCATTAGAGTTTAAGGACACCAATGGGGTGCATTAAAATGCTGAGGAAAGCATTGATCTGGTGTAAAAACGCTCTTTACAAATTACAGGCATGGGTCAAGTGAGTCCTCCCTCTCCCACCGGAAGCCAGCCTGCCCTCTCTTTCGCCGTGTGTCCTTCCAGTCCCAGCCCTGGCTGCCAGGAAGACAAAGACCCGCTGCACGGGCTGCAGGGGACCTCGGCCCTGCATAGGGTCGGGGCTCCACGCAGTGAAGGATACGGAATAGTGAAGGGGCTGGTACAAAGCACCACAGCTCCCTCCGGGTCAGCTCTGCTGCCTTGTTCCCACCAAGGAGCTGGCCGGACATCTTCAACAGCAGTTTTTATCCAACGGGCAAGACACGTAGGAACATGGAGGCAATGTTTCCTGACACGCAGCTACTTCTGGGGTGGAAAAGCATCAGTCATCACACAGCAGGACTTCTCGGAGGAGAAATGCTAACTCTTTTTTTTTTTTTTTTTTTTTTTTTCCTATTTGAACTGCAGGCTGGAATATAGGCCGGCAGAATGTAATTATCCAGGCTGGAATTTGGCCAAGATGCTGGGGCTAACAGCCCTACTGTTTCAAAATATGCCACAGTACCCTAAATGATCACATCTTGCAGGATTTGATTTTGCATTTCATCCAAAAAAAAGTTGGGAAGGGAGGTCGGTGAGTAGGACGAGCACAAACTAATCCCATCTACCCCCGTATCTGTTGAAAGTTCAGTCCAGAAGGGCTCCTGAAATTTGCTTTCATTTTCTGTGCAAAACACTGAAAGAAGTCAGTATTTTCATTCCCTTTGCAAATTCCCTGCAAGAGGCGTCCAGTCTTTTCAATGAAAAATACATCAACTTTCAGAAGGGGAAACTTAAATAAAGAAAGACATTTTATATAAATAAATAAATAAGGTGTGGGGAGAGAAGGACATTTCTTTCCTCTTCAATAATATTTTGCTCCCAACTCTCAACTCCCCTACAGACACACTTTTTTTTTTTTTTTTTTTTAAGCCTGTAAGGCTTAAGATAGTTAATGGGCAGGCTATATTGTCAAACAAAACTAACACCTACATGATGCTTTGCATGCACAAGTGGCAACCTCTCCATTAGAAGGAGAGCTGCACTGATAGTGGCAGGCTGGAGAACAACTGAGGGTAAATAAACCTCAGCCAGGACACATGCACATGCAGCTCAGCCCAACATCATGCCCCCAATGCTTTCTATCTCTCCCCACATCTTTACATAGCTCCAAACGGTCTCTGTTGTTTTGAATGTTGTGCAGATGTTGGCAGAAAGATGTATGCTCTGTTTAAAGACACCACAGATACAAACACAATCAAAGATTGTGGAAAGCAGCATCAGGATTTGCAGTTTCTCTTTTTTACTTCAGTGAATAAAGTTGATTTGCAGAATAAACTGTGCTTTTAGCTGACTCAAGCTGCTTGCTAGCTCATGCTGAATTTGGCCAATCATCCCCCACAAGGGAAAAATAGAAATGGAAAAGGTAATTTTGAAAAGTCAAAATGTTTCATTTTACATTTTGGAAAAAAGAATAATTGCAATTGATTTTTCATGTTGAAATGTTCTTCTCTGTGTGGAAAAATAAACGTTTTTTTTTAAAAGGACAGTGGCCATCTGTAAACAACATGTCTCTTTCAGCCTGGAAAAATTGTGGTGGCCTTCTGTTTTACTGTAGTATCTAAAAAGAAATATCCAAACCCTCCTTTAGGTTAACCAGGGAAAAACAAAACTCCCTGAATTTTTAGTTGGACAAATGAAAGACAATAATGATTCTCAAAATTCTAATTAAACAAATGAAGTATTGTGCTCAGTGACTCATCCTGACACTTCTTATAATCAATTCTTGTCACAAGTCCTGCTTCAAATTTCATCCACATACACTTCTTTAGCACCATTGCAGTGTAACCTCGTGCACTTACAGACGAGACAGAAGGTTTGCTCTGCAATCGACCCAGATCAACAGCCCTCCACCCCAAGAATGCCAGCTCCAGCTCTGGCACATACAGAATGAGAGGGACACTCAGAGGCAATTTTGGCTGCTGGGGCTGCCGGGAGCCCCAGAGGAAGGCGTGGAGCATCCCATCAGCTCCGCAGTATCACCCGTGCACACTTCCTGCAGCCTGTAGGAACTGTCCCAACACCAAAACTGCCCAGCTCCCATCCAGTTTCCATCACATTCCTCTCTGACGCTGACAGGAATGTGAAGAAGGAAAATTAACTGAATTACAGGAAATACCAAGTTCAGTTTTTAATTTGTGGCCATTTGTATTCTACTCTTGAACATCAGAATGATTCCTTTGATTTCCAGAAAACATAAGCAAATCCTAAAAAGCAGTGTGACTTTTAGGAAGAATGTATATCTGGCAGCCTACACCAGAAGCAAATCATCCCCGCGTTGTAATGCATAATCCCCAGTTAAGGTCTGCATGAGAACTGGAGCTGGCCACTGCACAAACACAATTCCACCAGCGAAGCTTCCAGGCTCATTCATGGTACCTGTTCTTCAGTTTTGTTCCTGTTTGAAAAAAATACCAAGCCGCTTAATTGACCGATTCCATGCCACAAGCAGATTGCAAACACACTTGTTTGAAGAAGATACACCCTGGCCGATTTGGAAAATCCCAAAGCAATATATTCAAAATAAATCAGAATGGATTCATGACTGATTGAGTAAGGACGGAGAACGGAGGGCCTGGCACAGGTACACAAATGCGGATGACAATATGCTGAGTTCAACTAATTTTGCACCTTCTTCCATTCCACTTCTTGTAAAATTCACAGCAGATCACTTCCCTGTGGGGAATGTGCTGCAAACCAGCATGCACCAAATGAACATGGGAGAAAAATCATAAAGAAACGTTTGAAAAATTCCCTGGGTAAATATTTGCATTGAAAACTGGACCTCGGGCATCACTTCAGGCAGTCGGGGTGAGAAACATCATGGGGTCTGCTCAGAACGAAGGCAACTGGGACCTGGGAAGCAGGGTTGTGAGGGTGCTGGTCAGCAGAGTCGGCGTAGCTTCACCTGCGACAAGGAGCTGTGTCTTTTTATTGCAGCCAAAGATCCTGACCCTGGACTTGTGTGTGCATGTGCATGTGTGTTTACATATTTCATTTGCGCACACAGAAGCATGCACGCACATTCTTAAAACGTATGTTCATATATTCCCATATTCACAATGAACTGTTTATGAGCAAGCTATCAAGAAAGAGTTTTCACTGAAATTATTCAGTGAATGACTTCAGACAATGAATACATTGCAGGAAATGGCGATTGGCTCCAGAGCAATCCGCAAGCAGAAAAGGAGGCAAAAGCAGTTGAATAAATGGGTGGCTATGAATTACTCATTTAGCTGCATTATCTTATTGTGGTCCCAATTCAGCAAATGCCTAAACATCCACTTCCCATTAAGGGCATGAATAGTCCCATTGATTCAATAGGGTTATTTTCTATGCCTTCCATGGGGCAACTCAAATGCTTAAATTTAAGCAAGTGCTTAAAGTGCTTTGCTGAATCAGGAGGTATGTCCACACTGTATATACCTGTGTTATACAGAAGGTCAGATTAGCTGATCAAAGAGTCCTTTATGCTCTTAAGATCTATAAATCTATGAACATAACCAGCCTTTGCTGGAATTGCTTCTCCATAACCTTCCTGAGCACTGAAATTCATCCACACCCCAAAAATATTAATAAAACACTCTGTGCTTAACTCTTTTCATATTATACTAAGTACGCCACTAAATAAACCTCTTAATATTCCAGTATATTTTGCAATGAACATTTTCCTGGTACGCTAGAGCGATTCCTCCTTTTGTGCCATCCAGAACACAATCCCCATGAAATACTGCAGTAAACATTTCTCTGAGTACTACAGCAAACACTACCAGCATTAGCAGATTAACCATTCCACTGAGCGCCATATTAAGCACACGTTTAAATACTGAGAAAAGACGTATAGCCTCCTCTTTGCACTGCGCCTCGTTACCCTGCCGAGATCCATATTTCTCGGCTGCCCCACGCATACCTGCGCTGCTCCCTCTCCCTCTTTTTCTCCTCCTTGTTTCGTTCATCCTGGAACTGCTCCTCCGGCTGGGAAAATCTGTCTTGGGGCAGAAGAGGGGGGAGAAGAGAGGGCAGAGGATCTGGCACATTGTTCAACCACAAAATCAACAACAAATCCATGCTGTGCGCGCCAATCTCACGCTCTCTCTCTCTCAGCTTTGCTGAAGTCTGTTGATGGAGGAAGATAGGTTATCTGTGGGTCCCCCCTCCCTGGACCAAATGAAATAAGTGGTGCTTTGAAGTAGCAGGTCTTGACTGGTGTAATTTGGAGTTATAAAGCATTGTTTGGGTTTTACAGGTGTACTTTAATGTCAGCGAAATTACCGTGCTCAAAGCCTTCAATGGATTCATCTTTAGCAAGTGTTTAAGAGCCATTGACTCGTCTCTTGTTGCTGACAAACCATCTAGATTCAACCCATGGTTCTGTTCAGCTTTTCTCCTTTCCTTCCTCTCTCTCTCTCTTTCTCTCTCTTTTTTCCTCTTTTTTTTTTTACTAGCAATTTGATGTTTGATCATTTGAGGCAATGAGGCGGAGGGTAATTTACGTTATCAGGGAGGTATGAGGGGTGCTGGGAACCCAGACGCAAGGCCCATTCGCCTGCTAAAGCGCCATCGTAATGTAATGAGACTCCAGTCAAGTGCAGCTAGTAATGGAGAGGAACATTTCCCATTCATCTGCCTACCTGAGACTCCACGAAGACGACAATAACTTTTGCACAGGAGGAGCAGGGGGGGACACAGCGAAGGGGGGCTGGCATCCCCGCGGCACAGCTCCCTCTTCCTCAGGGAGAAGCATCATGGCCTCGTCCAGAGGAGCAAACCATCGCCACTGTGAGCCGCAAAATGGGCTGTTGGAAGGGCTTTACCCCTCCTGTCCTTCCTGATGCCCACTTGGGGGGGGGGTTCACTGCCCTGCCATACACTGCAGAGGACAGGTGCTGGAGGCACGTCTGCATCACCCAACCGGTGGGGAGACTGAGATGCCATGACAAATAAAATCCGAGGTCTGCCGTTATAACAATAACCGCGGTGCCCACCACCAGCACCGGCAGCGACACACACACCCGTGTTCTCACAGGCAGCCCTGCTACTCTGCACACTTCGTTTGCAAGCTGAGGGTAATTATAGCTGGAGGGAACCTCCTGGATGCGAGCAGACCTCCCAGTACTGAGAGCCCGATGTATGGCAAGGGGTGTAGGTGGCAGAGGCAAGATACAGGGGCAGGAGATATTTATTTCCTCCCCGTCCCAAGCTTGCTGTTTGTTCCCAGAACACAGCCTGAGAAAGGGAGCAGGAGAACCCTCCGCTCCCCCTCCCCAAATTCCTGCCTCACAGACCCTTCCAATTATACCCACGTCTGAAAGGCTGCTGTCAGGATGAAAGGCACGGAGCAGTAATGAACTGACGATTAATTTGCAGTTGGCTCACCCAGCGCGCGAGCCTCGCTCAGGCTCGCTGCGTGCGGGTGCTAAATATGACGATGTCAGCAGTTGTCAGCCCGAGCCAGGGCTGCCCCTCACACCCGCCTCTCCCTGCCGCCCGCTGCGCCTGCCAGGCCTCCAGCCCAGCTCCCCGGTGGCACGGGCAGCCCTGGGAGGACTGGCAAAGAAGCGCCCAGGAGGGTCATAAATAGTTCTGCTGCAGGGCAGAAAGGAAGGGCCTGTGGCAAGGCCAGGCTTTTCAGTGGGTGTGGGGCGATGTGTGGGGCAGCATATGTACTCCAGCTTCCTTTACAATCACCTGAAGGCCTACAATACACTTCACATCTCTTGTCCGCTAGACAATCATCTAGATCATCTCAGAGCTGGCTTCCAGTTACTGTGCTGGGATCTGAAATACGGGTGCATCACGGGCATGGACTTCTAGAGCTCCAAAGTGATGATTAGCAGAATACGAAAGTCAGCTGCAAACGGCTAAAAAGCCTGGGCTTACAAACCAGTCACTGTACTTGTCCTCATGGAAACATCGAAGTATATATCTTATCAGTATATATCGCAGAGTGTGTGTAAAAACCCCAACACCAGCCACTACAGTTGTGGGATGCCTGCACAGACTGTGTGCTCTAATATCCTGTCATTGCTACCCTTTTTGACTCCATATAACCAATGCTCCTCTATGTTTGCCAAAGCTCCTCTACCACCAGATTCGGTAGAATCCTATCATCCACTGGTGGGAGTGGGAGCTCGGGGCGACCCCTCAGGGGTTTCCTAGGTTTCTCCACCCACCTCTGTTGGACTGGAGAGAGCCCAGTTTCAAGGGTGGGATGCACACCTCAGCCATCTTACTGCTTTGATCAGGACTGTCTGGAGGCTTTTCCCTACCAGTGCTGGCCTTCACCTCCTTCGTGGAGACATGGACGGGTCAGCTGAGACACATTTCTCCTTGGGACACTTTTTCTTAGGAAACTTCATGTCTGAGCTGTCTGTGAATCCATGGCATTTTCAGCAGCTGGTGTTGCTCAAAGTACAGCAAAAAACAAGCCCTAGAAAAAAATATTCTAGAAAATCATGTGCTTTCTCTTTTGACACATTCTAAAAAAGCCTTATGATTGCTGGTTCAGAATGATATTTCCTTTCTAATGTTATCTGGATGCTATTAGACAATGTTTACAGAGCTCTGTCACCAAAAGAAGCATTCTTTTTCACACTGAACAAGACATTTAATGTGATCAAAAGTGATTACTTTTTTCCTCCCCCAGCCTGTTGATTTGAGAAAAAAAAAAAAAAAAGCTTCAGAGGAACCAAAGCAAGATTATGGCCAGGTATGTGCATCGCTGAAATTGCCTGTGACTAGTAAATCTGCTATTCGCCCAATTCCAGTACATGCATAATTTTATTTTATCACTCCAGTCTTGGAGTGCTCACACAACTTACCAGTTAGCTTCCCAGCATGAAATCACACCTGTCTGGAAAAAAATATATGGAAAAAAGAGAGGCAAAACAATACACAGAGGTGGGCTCTGCTTGCAAGGCGAGTGCTCAGACGGTCTGAGGTCCATGTAGGCAAAACAGACGTGGTGTCACTGTCACAGCCCCCAGGGTACTCTGGTGGTGTTCGATGGTGCAGGGCCTGTATCACCACGGGTTCTGTGTGCGCTTTACAGAGCCTTTCATTGCTGGCTGTGGGTCTGTAAGTACCTTACAGGTCTGGCTGCAATCCCGGTTTTTGTCTTTCCCCACTCCCTGTGCCCTGTGCTGAGCCAGGCTTGCCCGGCTCCCCGCGGGAGCTCCTAGCAAAGCCTCGACAGCATCGACGCCGCTTGGCGGGCGATCCTAGCGGCACTGCGGCCACATGAAGCCCAAACCCCAGGGCTCCTCCGCAAAGGAGACCTGAGCCCTTTAAGGAAGAGAGGAGCAGAAATCAATTGTCTGCTCGCCTTCCTCCCCAGACCCCCCTTTCCCCCTCCTCCATCACCACCACCACCACACACGCACCCTATTCACCCTGCTGGAAGGTGACATTTGCTATTAACCTTATATTGGGCCATTTTGTAAATCAATGTCACTTACATTTAATAACAAGTGTAATCAAAGGAATTATGCAAATTTAATTTGATGCTTCTTGAATTATGCAAATCTGCACCACATATAATGGCTTCTGACATGTGCCCAGTTGGAGAACGTTCCATTACCTCCTCTCTTATTACCCCTATTATTATTTTTATTTTTTTATCCTGTGGTGGGGGGGAGGGAGAAGGGAGGGAGCAGCGGTTAGGCTCGGAGGCAGGGGGGACAAGCGAGTGCAGGGGGAAGAAGAGGGGTGGTGGAGGAAAGCGCTCCTTTGCCTGCATTTTGAGTAGAAAAGCTTCCTGAAGGCATTTCTGTTATTGTTATTGCAGAGCAAGGAGAGCGGGGCAGGGGGGGAGGAATGGGGATGGGGGGAATCATTTCCCATGAATGGCTTTGCAGGCAATAATACTATAAGCCTCTGATTCTAAATTACTGCCCTTCCAGTCCTATCTCCAGCACGACATTACTCTCCTTGGCCTCCTCTTCCTGAATTACAAGGCAAGCTGGGGGAGGGTGAGAGAAGAGGGGAGCAGGACCCAGAGAGGAAAACACAGGGTGAATGGGTGAAAAAGGAGGGTATATTTTTTGCACCAGGGCCACCCCAGTCCTTATTCCTCCGCCAGGGCCCCACGAGAATAAATTATTTTTTTTTCCCTTTGGCTTTCCCATTTCTTGCTCATTTCCTTGCATGTGACTAAGATCAGAAAGGCTGCCACAAGATGGATGAGCCACAAACTGCAGAATCTTCTCAGAAACCTGGGGCATCAACACACAGCAATACCCCAACTTCCTCCCCTTGCAACAGCGTCAGCATCTATGGCACCAGAAGTCAGTTTGGATCTGCCTCCTCCTACATTGCTTTTGCTTGTTAGACAGATGGCAAGAGGGTTGGGTGAGCAGAGGGAATGCGAAAGGCAGGGCAGTGATGGCCATACAGCATGTGATGCTGGGCCACGTTTTCCTCTGCTGGACCGCTCACAGCAAGTGCAGAGTGACTCTTCTCATGATAACTTGTGCATTGTGAGCCTTGGCAAGACTGCCCCCGCCTCTGTGTCTTGGTGTCCCCACACTTGCACAATGCAGCTAAAGAACTTGCTCTGCCTTCTGGAAGGAGGAGAAGAAAGAGGAGACAACATACATACTTAAAAGTCTGTGTGCTCCTCTGATGTGAATTGGTATGTGGTAAGAGGGCATGATACCAGCTTGGCTCCGCCATTTCCATAAGGCAATGAGTCACAAATATCAGGAGTCTCCCTCCACCTCATTTCAGAAGTGAAAGGCAGAGAAGGATTTCTACTCTTCCTGGTTTGGAGACCTGACTCCTGAATAAGAGAGGTTGTCAGAATGATGGGAACTACTAAAGGTGAGTTTTAGGAGGTTCAGTCTACATTTGCCATGCTTCCTTCAAAAATGCTTCTGGGAAAACTGCTTTTTTTTCCTCTGTGCTTTACATATTTCTGTTTTATTACATAGCCCTACAAGACTGCAAGTTTTTTTGTGTGTGTTTTGTTGTTGTTGTTGTTGTTGTTTGTTTTGTTTTGTTTTTGCTAATGGAAGGTAAGCTCCAGAAACATATTCTGCTGCTGGATTTAAAACATTATAAAGCAGAAAATATTTCAGGATGATTTTTTCCTACAAAAAGTTCACATTCTTTTTTAAAGTTAAAAAAAAAAAAGGTGAGGGGAGAGAGTTTGTTTTAGTGGAAGGAGTGTTATCAAAAATGCATTCTCACAGAAATTTGGTGTGAGGAAACTGTTTCTACTCTGCCCAAACTGAAACGCATTTGAGGTTCATTGTGGAAAAAGTCAGTCAGTTCTTGATAACATGGCTCCCATCAACGACGAGGTGAGATGGATGTGCCTACCCCACATGTGCTCCTGGTGCACTACCTCCCATGCCCTGATGGTATTTGGCAGCACCACCAGCACCTTTGCAAAGTCATCACCTCACCACCATGCCACCAGTTCTCCATGGAGCCCATACAGCAAGCAAGGGCAGAACTTCAGCTGTGTGGGAATCCTGCTGGGAGGCCTCAGCCCAGCATCTCCTCCAGCCCTCATCCAGGGAGCCCAGCCCCACGCTCTCCAGCCCCAGCGTGGTGGAGCCTGGCAGGAGGTGTCAGGGGAACGTCAATAATGGCGTCTGGCACCTGCTCACCTCTGCGTGCAGTTGTTGATTCATTGCCCAGAGACCCGTGTCTGTCATTAGGAGGCTAAAGAGAAGAATGAAGCTCATTTCGGAGTCAGATACATCGATAACCTCCAAAGTCCTCCTCAGCCCAAGGTTTCCAGACTGCACAAAGCAGAGCTTGCTTTGCCTTGCCTTTCTTCGCATTGCATTACCTAGTCTTGCCATTCTTTGCCTCACCTTGCCTTGCCTTTTCAGGCCTTGCCATGACAGCAGATGACCCCCATTGCTCCCATGGGGTTGGGGCTGATGAGGACCCGCTCCCATCCCCTGTCACCAGGTGCTGCACAAGCAGAGGTGCCCACCACAAAGCACCGCAGCTGAAGCCCTGCTGCTGCAGGTGCCCACCTCATGCAGCCCTCATCCCAGAAGGTATTTCTGGGGAAGCAGGTTAATGAGTGCTGAGCTTGTCCCCGGTGTTAAGCCTGCTGAGGTCAATGGAGGCACCAAGCAGCCCGCAGGGTCCTATTCCTGAATTCGAGAGGTGTGCAGCAGATGGAAGCGCCTCTCCTGCAGAGACAGCTCAGCACACAACATGCTGCCTCATAGCTGGTGTTTCTGGGCTTATTTCTCTGTGGAGCTTTTCAGGGCAACATCGCTGAACAACTCCAAGTGTGGATTTTCCAGGATAAAAAAGTCTGCACTGGGGCTTGCTGGGAATAGCTGGAACAGCCCAGCGTGAGCAGAACATGTTCTGCAGGGTACACAACAGCCTGCAGCACCAGGCACAAAGCAAAAGCTGGGTACATCGGTGGCTTGTAACCTGGTCTCGCTGCTCGCAGTGTGCTCCCCTGCTGCTTCGTGGGACAGCCCTGCAGCCTGGAGAAGCCTGACAGCCTTTTCACCTGGGATCCTGCTCTCTAAACCTGCTGATGCTGATTCAGAAACGGGCATTGTGAGGTTCCCAGGTCCAGGCTGAAAGCCCCACTGCTATGAGAGGGAATTTGCTTGGCCTGGGTGCTGGAGGGGGCATGCTGGGCTTCCCCTGGGTAAATAAATAGAGTGGGGAAGTTCCCCTGGAGGCCATCATTGACACAAGGGCTCTAAAACAGGCTGCTCCCAGCAGGAAGCCCCGCTGCTTGAAGTTTCTGTGCTCTCCCCTTCCCTAGAAATCACAGGTCATCGCTTGCAGCCACCTCCTCCCCACTAAAACTGTAATCAGTTAAGAGCCATAAAAACACGGCTCGGAAAGGCCGGGAATGTGACCTCATGAGAAAGGAAACACCGCAGCCGTGAGGAGAGGCGCTTCCCGGGGGGGCTTCGGAGCAGGGCCCCAGCTCTGTGCCTGGTCAGCTGCCTGTGCCTGGTCAGGGACATTTGGGAGCTAATGGGCGTCCTGCCTGCTCCATGTCTCAGTTTCCTCGTCTGCAAGGTGGGGATAACAGGACACGGACCCTCACCCCACAGGGCTGGCCCAAACCCCACCAGCAGGGACTCTCCTGCAACGTCACTCCGTTGGCATCAGTGGAGGAACCTCTTGCTCAGCAAAGAAAAGAGAGGTGCTGAGGGCAATGCCAGCAGGGAAGATGTTCCCATTTTCCCTTGCCCTGGCAATGCCAGAGGACAGGCACTTCCACTGGGAAGGCACCAAAGTTTCTCCTTCCTCTTAGGGCAGGTGAGAGGGGGATAGCAGCCATAGCAGCCACATTTGGTGAAGGGCGGGTCTTACTCCAGTAATCAGGAACAGGACAAAAGAACTAGACAAGAAACACAGAAACAAGACAGGTAGGCCAGCTGATCCTTTATAATGAACTAATTATACATTTTGTAATTATGTTTTCAGTGGCTTTAAGCTTTGCATTACATAATTTAATTACTGCAAAGAGCTACAGTAGAGAGAGACAGGTTCAACATTTGGAAAAAAGTGTTCTGAGGATAAGCATCGTCTTCCTCTACGTGTGACTGGGATTTGCCACGACAGAGTCTCCCAACGCCCACTTCAAGCTGACAGGCTGAAATGCAGAAGCAGCAAAGCAAAGTGGGGACCAGAGGAGGCCAGTCCCTTTTAGAGCTCCTTCCTCCCAGCACCCGGCATAGTCTGGCAGGTCCTGCTGCCACGAAGCCCTCCAGCCTGCTTCCCATGTTGAGCTGTGAAAAGCCCGGGCACATGGGGTAATGTCAGCAAGAACGTCTGACTCTTCTTGCATCATCTCCTAGATGGGGAAAAAACACAGAGGCCCAATGGAGAACACTTCCTATCCACTGATGCTGTTGCTGCAAGGTGCCCTTACCACAGGCCCGGGCTCCCCCTTGCATCCCAGCCCTGCCTGCCTTGGCTGTAACCACACTCCCGCACCTTCGCCGCCTGGGCCTGGGCCCAGGGATGCTGAAGGGTCTCAGGGCCCACTGGGAGGGCCAACTCCAGTGGGACACTCCTCTGAGGCGGCCCTGCTTTTAGCCCAGCAGAGCATCCCCACCCCAGTGCCATCCTGCCAGCACCCACAGAGCTGCGCAGGAGAGAATCCTGCCTGCTCAGCCTCTGCCCAGCCCAGGATCTTGCATGCAGAGAGCACACAGATATCTCTCTCCCCCACACTCTTATTCATGTTCATTTATTTCTCCCATTTCTTCTTCTCCAAAAAATGGGTGCAGCCCTGCTTGCAGAAACCCTTCAGAGTTATTCCTGCTTCATCCCAAGGCAGGCCAGTAGAGACAGCAATCCTCAGACCTCCCCTTCTGAGATGCTAGCTCTTGGCACCGCAGGGAGAGGGATTATTTGATCTTTATTAATTTATGGAGGTGAGGGAAGAGGGTGGAAATTGCAATGAAAGGGGCAGCCAGCAAGATGGCAAGGAAGAGAGGTTAAAAATGAAGTCATCATCTAATTGGCCCGCAGTGAATTATTCACATGTATAATCTTTTTTAAAAAAAAAAAATTCAGCACAAGGCAATGCAAGTAAATGCTGTTCATGTTTAAAAGTCATTTCCATAAGTAAGTGCAATTTCTCTACTGTTTGCCCCTGTTTAATGAAGTGAAATCTTGTTTGCATTCCTCCCAATTTCCCAACGAAAGGCGCCCAAGCGTTTGCACCAAAATTACTCGGCCCAAATTAAAACCCTCCAACACTTAAAAAAAAAAAAAGAGGAGAAGGGGGGAAAAATAAGACTTATTTTTAAAATGCCTTAAGTGCATCCCAGCATCCTAATTTATTTTTAGACACTCGTTATTAAGAGTAGTAGTAAGTTTCCCCTTCTCTCTCGCTCTCTCTCTTATTTAAATGAACTTAATGGCAATAGATGCAAATGTCTGGAAGAGGAAAATAGTTAACATTTATTTATTCTTACTGTTGTCTCTTCCCTGGCTGGTGTCATTAGAACAGTTCGTTGCATCCCATTCGCTCCCATTAGCTCTGCTATCAGAGCCACCCAGCACGACTCCAGCACGGCTCGAAGTGCTTTCTGCGGCCCACATAGGGACTACATCATCATCTCCGAGGCACTGGCTTAATGACAAGAAAAAAAATCGGAATATATTGCACAGCGATCTGGGGAAACAACAACAAAACCCACCGCCGCCGCCGCCCATCGCCGCCTGCTCCTGACCCGCCGGCGCGTGGGCCTCTGTCGGGCGGACAGACAGACAGGTCGTGGCACTGGGACAAACGTGCCTTCGCAACCCATTGATCCGGGCGGCATGCAGGCAAATACGGCCACGGGGACCCGGAGCGCTTCCAAATGCACTCGGAGGACCAAGCAGCTGCTGGGTGCAGCAGAACCGTCCCCCCGACAGCTGCCAAAGCCGCTCGGCAGAGCGGTGCCGGGCTTATTTCCCCATCACGGCCTGGTCCCCCTGCCTGTGTCAAGGCACGAATGTTCTCCTAATGGAGCGGGACCGGCCCAGGGGTCCTCTCCAACCCCTGGACATGGAGGAGGACCTGGCCCACCCTGGGGAGAAGCTGCTCGCCCTCCCCAGGTGCCCGCGGGCAGGGGTAGGCCGCTGCGGCTTTCCGAGGCCTTTGGTCCCCTGGCACCGTCAGGGCGAGGATGGCAGCCAGCGGGAGGGAGAGACCCAGGGCTCTGTGACAGCGCCAGCTGACAAAGCAGCATTTGGGAGGGAGGACATCAGCATCTGCAGCGCTGACACATAAAAGAGAGGCAGCAGCTATTACAGGCGGGGACGGAGGCGTTTAAAGGGCCCTCCCCCCCTCCATAAAGTTGACATTGTCTCCCATGATAACTTTTCTGCTGAGGTAGGAGACACTTTACTGCAGAGTTGCACACAGCGAGTAGCTGCCCTCCCCCCACCCCTTCCCATCCTCTCCCTCTCCCTCTCTCTCTCCAGCATCATTTACATCCTTAATTAGCTGTAATTCTGCAGTGCTCATTAGGGAAGGACTGGAAAATATCAAGGAGCCCACAAGCAGGGGGCTTTGAGGAAGATGGAGGAAGAGGGGGACGCGGGCACCAGGCTGAGAGGGGATGCCCAAGGCTGGGTTGAGGAGCCAGGAGCCAGGTGCTGCTTGCTTAATTCAGGTGGGATGATTACACTAATTTGGGAGCACTGATCCAGTGATGGGGTTAAAGAGGCCACACTGTCCCACCTAGAAAGGCAGAAGTCCAGAGAGCAACAGCATCTGACCAGGAGGACTGGTTCTTACCTCCCTGCTGGAGGATGAGGTCTCTCTGCCGGGCCATTCAGTGTCCTGCAACCTTAAAGCCAACAGTCTGATGCAGGAGGACAGCAGACTTTCTTCCCCTCCAGTGCACACAGACACACAAACCTGTCCTAAAATACAAAAACAAACAAGCAAACAAAATAAAATAAAATTAGGACTTGAAACTAAAGCCAAACATTACATTCCACATTGTTGAATGAAATATTTCCTCCAACCCCAAATGGACAAACATTGTGAAGTTTCATTGTTGGTCCAGATATTTGATGTAATTACTTTGCGGACCACTGGCACACCTGGGCAGCTGTCATCTGGACTCCCCTTTGCTCAGGAGTGTACAAACACAGGCAGAGTTGAGCCCTGCCTCTTCACAATGCCAAGGTACAACACCAGTGAGGAGGTGCTATTGCCTCTTTGCCTGAGCTGGAGAACAAAGAACAAGGAGATGAAGTGAATTGGGCAAGGGCACAAAGGAAATTTGTGGCAGAGCCAGGAGGTGACCTGCGATTTCCCAGTGTCTCTCTCTGAACTGCTAATTGCCAGCCATCCTTCCTTATGCTGTATCACACGGATGGTTGTATGCCCACCTGCACTTGCTATTCTGGGCACATACTTGGCTACTTCTTAATTCACTGCCTCACTGTATCTTTGCTCGAGGTTAGATGTGCATGTAAAAGTCTATCGGGGAATTCAGTGAAGTTGATGGAGATGGTCTTTGCAAGTCCATCCTCCTACTTTTCACTTGCTGGTAATAATGTGAGCCTACAGTTCCTTGGGGCTGAGCTGCGATGATGTGTCCCACCAAAGACTCGAAATGACTACCAGTGCATATGGGATTAATACCTTTTTACAAATATAAGGGCATGTGCACAAATGGGCACTTGCACTTCCAAGTAGCTCCCTCTGTATGACTTTTATTTTCACCTCGTGAAGACATTTATTAACATCTACAAATTCCCACTGGTGTTTAGATGAAACTTGCCGTTACAGAGAAACAGAATATACAAATGTGTCAGAACAAGCCAGAAGAGTACCCTGGTGAGGTACAGCTTTATAGGAGTGCCTAGGACTTTTGCAAAACTGCATTTCAGTGGTTCATATCGTTGGCTCTGAGGTTTAACACAGGTTAACTCCTTCACACTTACCCAAGACAACTTATTTACATCACTCAGGCAAAGAGAAATCTGGCCCATCTTTCTGTATTAACATCTGGCTTCTCCTGTAGTGTTTAGTTCATAGATCTAAAAGGTCTTTATAAAGGAGATAAAATGTCCAGCTCCACTTGACATGAACCTTCAGAATGGATTTTGTACATTACCATTCTTATATTAAAAAAAAAAAAAAAAAAAAGCTAGACCCCTATTGGAGGTGCTTGGTCAGTACAAGGACAGATGCCTCATCATTGCCTATGTGTAGGGGACAGGGATGTCAGCCAGCTTAGACCTCCATGTGGCTTTAGCTCTGCCCACATGTTGTGTGGGGCTGGTGGGTTCTGCAGAGGGTAAATACCTGCACGTCGCTGTGTGCAGGCACCAGGAAAGGCGGGGGACCTGCCTCAAGTGTGTGCGAGAGTTTGTGGACTGCTGCTGAATAGCTTGAGGCATCAGCCGTAAGGGTTTATTTCCAGTACAGAGCATTTCCCTCCTAACAGTCAATGAAACCATTTCTGCAAACCTCCCTCAGGTACCACGCCAAGAATGTAACACCAAGAAAACACTGGGCAAGATTTCTGGTCACTTGAACTATGGCAAATTGGGCAGCAAGCCTGAGAGTCTGCTCGTGTAATTTGCAGAGAGATTTGGCTGACCGAATAGCACCGCGCTGCACCCCCATTTGCAAGCAAGCCCGCAGCACGCAGCAGCAGCAGCGGTCTGGCTCCCTCTCCCTGTTTCCTTCATGGAGGCCCAGGGGAGACCCAGGTTTGCTCCCCGCCAGGTTTCTGGACATCATTCCCCATGGTGAGTCCTGCCACAAGGAGCTGGGACATGAGCTCTGTGCTGGCCCCCACCCCGCACTGCTCTGTGCCAGCCTGCAGCCTCCCTCAAGCCCCACGGTGCCCAGGCACCCTTGTAGATCACCTCCTCCAGAATCAGGCCCTCTCTCAGCAGTCACACCAAGCCTCAGAGTGCCTCCTGCTGAACCTGCTGCAGCAGCACCTGGCCCCTGGGGCATCCTCGCCTTTCCCACAGTGGCTGGGGTGGCGAGAGGCAGGGAGAGGGAGACTGACAGCAAGGAAAAGCAGCAGATGAAAAGTAAACTCGCACTACATAAATTCTCAGATGATTTTTATAAGGACGCAACGGTTTAGCAACTTGCCAAGAACAACACTGAAATTATTTCAAGGTTTCCCATTTGTTTGTAAAGTGAATATTGAAAGTGCAGGCAGCAGTCTCCCGGTGTTCCCCTGGGAACTGTTAGTGTCCGTAGTAACGAGGTCATTCCTTTTTTATTAGGAGAAGGGTTTCTGTAAAGTTAAATGTGCTGACAGCCTCTTGCCTTTGATGTTGGGTTTCACCTCAGTCCCTCCTGCAGATATTGCTGCTCCTCCCTCGCAAAGACACATCCCTGACAAACAATCTCCCCTCTGTCTTCCCTGCTTGTTTGTTTAGATGCATGATAGGCAGCTCTGCTAAAGGGCAGCACATGAAGGCGGGCTGGTGCTTCAGCGGACGGCAGAGATGTGAGAGATTTGGTCGCTGTAATTAAGCCAGCCTTCATCCCCCAAACTGCCGTGACTCTCAGTACCCTTCACTTTATTGACCAGACGTAATTACGGTGACAGCACTCACAAGCCCCTCGGTTGCAGCTGCACCGCAGTTGTTTGGAAGAGCCAGGGACACCACGGAGCCCCCGCTCCGAAGCCTGGCCTGCAGGCAGAGGCAGGGGGCAGCCAGGCTGCACGCCGGCTCCAGGACACCGAGGTCCTTCGTGGGCAGGCATCAGGATCCCTGCTGCTGCCCTGTGTTAGCGCTCACATCCCCGTGGCGTGGCCACCAAGCACCTGTCTCCTGCGCACCACGGCCCGCAAGGACACAAATAGTTGGGCCACGGTCACTCCATGGCTTGCAGCAACCAGCTGAGCTACTAAAAGAAAGGACATCTGATGAGGACAGCACTGAATTAGCACGTGGGGCACTCAGTTCTGTGCTCTACCAGAGTTTTCTGAAGGACCTGGGCAAATTAATAAAACTGCCCCCACCATAAAGGCATAGGGTTGCCCCAGGAGCCTCGTTCAGCGTCTGCTTGGAGCCACAGCCGCTGTTTGCTCTGCATGTGCCTGCCCCGCATCCAACACAAGGCAGCCTCTGTCCCACCTGGCGCCTCGGCACAGCACGGTAACACAAAGAAACCAACATTTTTTGTGTTTGAACATTAAACAGGCAACAATGCCCACCGAGAGTATTGTGTGTAGCCACTCCTCAGCGTAGCAAAAGATAAATAATACGTTCATGCTTCAAAGTGAAGTACACATTGTGTGCACCCAAATAATAAGAAATAATGTGAGTATCCTTGTTCATCATGGACATAGTAGGAAGAAATCAACTTATTCCCTGGGAACGGGTTCTTAGAA